>NW_024424452.1:2670414-2787532 GCF_017311325.1 Ursus maritimus | reverse complement strand
AGGAGAAGGAGGAGGAGGAGAAGGAGGAGGAGGAGAAGGAGGAGGAGGAGAAGGAGGAGGAAGAGAAGGAGGAGGAGGAGAAGGAGGAGGAGGAGGAGAAGGAGAAGGAGGAGGAGAAGAAGAAATGATTTTAAAAAGGAAAAAAAAAAGGAAATAAGCCAACTGGTTTATATGGCCATATTAAGCTCAACTTCACACAGTTTAGGGATAAGCTAATAACAGGTACATAGAAAACCAAACAAAACAGACACCTGTGAAGAAAAGAAATATCCTCATGGGATATAGTATATGCCAATAATCAACAATCATAAAACATAAGCACCAAGTTCTGATTTGACCAAAAGTTATAAAATTGGGAGGACGAAGGGAGGGGAGAAGGAAATGTATATGGTATGCATGGAAGAGACAGGGAAAGGGCACAAGAATCAGTTAAGAGAGTTATATCCTCATCCTGCAAGACTTCTGGAAGGCAGAAAGCAGAAGTGAATTGGTCAGGGATGCCAAGATTGGAGGCAAAACAAAATGGTAGGCATCTTATGAGCCCCTACCCGTAAGAAGAAAGCAAACCAGGCCTGGTGCTTCTCCACCTCTAAACTAGCAAAGGAGGCAGCTAAGTAAGTTCATTTCTCCCCTTGATCAATAGAAATCCCAGCAATGATAACAGCACAACCAGAAAGAGGGTTCAATTAAGAATCTCATTGATAAGTGGCAGAAACAGCATTCCTCTTCCCCACCAGATCTGAGAGTCCCTTCTTCCAGTCAAAGTCACCCAGCAGGCCAGAACAGAAGAGCACCTTCTGCACCCTCAGGAGGCAGCAGCAGGAATTGGTGCAAGGCCTGTAGGCATCAGAAGAAAAAACAAAACAACAACAAAAAAGGACAAAACAAAACAATAACAAAAAACAGCTCAAAACAGCACAACAAAGGCTCTAAAAATTAAGATGTCATTGGAACCACTAAAAAATGTAGATCAGTACCCAAGTGCTGAACCTAAACATGGTGACTGAGAGTTAAAATAAAAGGTGTGAGTAGGAACAAACACTTGATAGCCAAACTATCCAAGATACAATTCAAAATCATAAATATACCCAAAACCAGGAAAATCAAAACTGAATGAGAAAATACTATCAATTGATGCCAACACTCTAACACACACGGTAGAACTTTCTGATAAGAATTGCATTTTATTTTTAATTTTTTATTTTAGTATAATTGACACACAATATTACATTAGTTTCAGGTGTACAACATAGTGATTTGACTTCTCCATACATTATGCTCTGCTCCCCACAAATGTAGCTACCATCTGTCCCCATACAACACGATTAAATTATCATTGGCTATATCCCCTATGCTGTGCCTTTTAGTCCCATGACTTATTCATTCCATAACTGGAAACCTGTACCTTCCACTCCTCTTCACCCATTTTGCTCATCCTCCCATCCCCCCTTCCTTCTGGCAACCACCACTTTGTTCTCCATATTTATAGGTCTGATCCTGCTTTTTGTTTATTCATTTGTTTTGTTTTTTAGATTCCACATAAGTGAAATCATATGGTATTATCAGTCTGACATGTCACTTAGCCTAATACCCTCTAGGTCCATCCATGTTGTCGCAAATGTCAAGATCTCATCCTTTTTATGGCGATGTGATATTCCAGTGTGTGTGTGTGTGTGTGTGTGTGTGTGTGTGTGTGTGTGTCACATCCTCCTTGTGCATTTGTCTACTGACAGACACTTGGGTTCCTTCCTTACTTTGGCTTTTGTAAATAATACTGCAATAAACACGGGATGCATAGATCTTTTTGAATTACTCTTTCTGTTTTCTTTGGGTAAATAGCCAGGAATGGAATTACTGGATTATATGCTGTTTCTATTTTTAATTTTTGGGGGAAACTCCATACAGTTTTCCACAGTGCTTAACAAGAATTTTAAAGTAGCCATCATAAAGATACATCAACAAGCAATTACCAATTATTTCTCTTGAAAAAAATGAAAGGAAAAAAAGGAAAAGATAATCTCAGCACAAAAATAAAATACAAGTTATGAAAAAGAAACCAAATAAAAGTTAAAGAATTGAAAAATACAATAAGAGAAATTTAAAGAGAAACCTTCTGGAAGCACTCAATTGGAAAATGTAGGTAATAGGATTGAAGACTGAACCACAGAACTTAGTGATCAGAACAACACAGAGAAAATACATAGCCTCTGGACCTACAGTACACTACCAAAAGTTCCAAAATTGGTATCATTGGAGTCCTGGAAAGAGAAGAGAAGCCAGTGGGCTGAAAGAATATTTGAAGAAATAGTATTTCCCAAATTCAGCAAAAGACATAAATCTACAGATTCAAGAAACCGAATAAATCCCAAACATAATAACCCCCCCAAAACCCACACCAAGACAAATTAATGAAAACTAAAGAAAAAAAACTGAAATCAGTGAGAGACAAACAACCTCTTACTTACAGAGGAATAACAATTCAAATGACAGATTTCTCAGCAAAAACTGTGGAGGCCAGAAGGAAGTGACACATTCTTCAAGTGCTGAAAGAAAAAACTGTCAACCATAACTTCTATATCAATAAAATCATCCTTGAAGAATGAAGAGGAAATAAAAACATTCTGAGACAAAGGAAAACTGAAAGAATTTACGACTAGCAAACCTTTCCTTATAGACTGTCAATCTTCCCCCCACACACTGATCTATTGGTTTAACGTGATTTCTATCAAGATCCAAGTACAAATACAGACACTGTGGACATAGATATACAAGATTTCTCAAAAATTCCTAGGTAAAGGTAAAAACCTCGAATAGCTACAATAATCTTGACAGTGAAGAACAATGTGAGAAGAATCACTCTACCCAATATTATACGGCCTATGTTAATCAGGACTATGAGGTATTGGCAGATAGACACATAGATGGATGGAACAGAGAACCCAGAAATACGCACATGCAAATATGCTCGACTTACTTTTGACAAAGACGCAAAAATAATACAATGAAAGAATAGGCTTTTCAACACATGGAGCTGGAGCACTTGGAAACCCATGGGTTTAAAAAAGAAAAAAAAAAAAGAACCTCAACCTGAGTCTCCAATCTTATACAAATTTAAATTAAAGTGGATCACAGACAACATAAAGCTTAAAACTAAAACTGTTTTAATTGGAGAAAATCTTCAGGAACTAACGGTAGGCAACAAGTTCTTAGACTTGACTCTTAAAAGCACAACCCACAGAAAAATAAACTGATAAACTGGACTTCATCAGAATTAAAAACCTTGGCTCTCTCAAGATCCTGTTAAGAGGATGAAAAAATCCACAGACTGGGAGAAAATGTGTTCAAACTACATATCCAACAAAGAACAAGTATCTGAATATATGGAGAACTCTCAAAACTCAACAAAAAAATCCAACTACACAATGGGCAAACAACATGAACAGGGATAAAAAGATGTTCAAATCAATAGCCATCAGGGCAATGTGAAACCACAACGAGCTATCACTACACACCTACCAGAATGTCCAAACTTGAAAATGAGGATAATACCCAATACTGGCAAGGATGCAGAGAAACTATGCCATTCTTAAATTGCTGGTAGAATGGTAAAATTATACAGCCACTCTGAAAAAGAGTCTGACAGTGTCTTATAACACTAAACACGCAATTACTATACAACCCAACAACTGCACGCCTGGGCATTTATGCCTGAGAAACCTGCACGTAAGTGTTCACAGCAGCTTTACTGGCAATAGCCAAAAACTGGAAATAAACTGGATGTCCTTCGATGGGCAAATGGTTGCACAGATTGTGGCAGGCAGAGATTGTGGAATCCTCCTCAGCAGTAAGAAGGAATGGAACTACTGATAAATAGAACTTAGATGATGTCCAAGGAAATTATGCTGACTGAAAAAACAAATCCTAAAAAGTTACATACTGTGACATTTTTGAAATGACAAATTAGAGGAATGGGAAACAAACCCATCATTGCCACAGATTAGGGACTAGGGTGGGGATGGTTATGAAAGCACCACAGGAGGGACCCTCAGAAGAACAGAGCTATTCTGGATCTTGACTGTGGAAACATAAACCTACATCTCTGATAAAACATGCACAGAATTTAACGCACACGTGCACACACGCGCGTACAAGTAAATCTAGGGAGACTTGAAAAAATCTTAATACATTAACAAAAATAAAAGTTCATTTTCAGGGGCGCCTGGGTGGCACAGCGGTTAAGCGTCTGCCTTCGGCTCAGGGCGTGATCCCGGCGATCTGGGATCGAGCCCCACATCAGGCTCTTCTGCTATGAGCCTGCTTCTTCCTCTCCCACTCCCCCTGCTTGTGTTCCCTCTCTCGCTGGCTGTCTCTATCTCTGTCGAATAAATAAATAAAATCTTTAAAAAAAAAAAAAAAGTTCATTTTCAAAGGGGAAACTTCAAAGAAAAACAACATGTAACATTGAAATGAATGATAAAGATGAAACTCTAGAAACTGAGTTGGTTTTTACGATCTAACTATATCAATTTTATCTTGGAACTTGGTTTTCCTTTATGTATATTGTATTTCTATCTTCCTATTGCATAGTGCCTCAAAAATGTTGTAGAATAAGACACGTATAAGTAAATTGCCAACCAATCAACCTTGGGTCCCGGTTTCCTTAGGAAAGAAGAAAACAGTTGTTATTTACCATGAATAGTAAATTATAATGAAAAAGTTAGCATTTTAATGAAAATGACAAAGTTCTCCACATTAAAAAACCACATAACTTATACTTTCCAAAATTTTCCTACTTTTCTCCTCTCCCACCTCACAGCCATGCTTTGTAGCAAAATGGAGTAATGAATTTCATTACTTTCTAGACCTGGACTAACCCAGATCACCGGTTAACCCAAACAAACCTGAATCACAGTTCCAGGAGAACTAAAGAACACCAGTGTCTCTCAGTCCAGCAAAAAATGCTGTCCAAGTGTCAACTTGAGATGCTAGGTGTCATCTCACACTGACTGCAGGTCAAAGAGCACATACAGATAGCCCCTCCTTCTAAGCCAACATATGTCCAGTGTGGTGAGGTGAGCACCTGCATCAGAATAACCCAGGTGCTTGTCAAAAATGCATATTCCTGGGCTCCATCCAAAGGGACCAGATCAGTTTCCTGTGGCTGCCATAACAAAATACAAACTGGGTGCTTAAGACAATAGAAATTTGGGGCATCTGGGTGGCTCAGTCAGTTAAGCGTCTGCCTTCAGCTCAGGTCATGATCCCAGGGTCCTGGAATCGAGCCCCGCGTAGGGCTCCTTGCTCAGTAGAAAGCCTGCTCCTCCCTCTCGCCCTGCCTGCTGCTCCCCCTGCTTGTGCCTTCTCTCGGTGTCAATAAATAAATAAAATCTTTTTAAAAAATAAAGACAACAGAAATTTACTCTTTCAGATTTCTGGAGGCCGGAATTCTAAAGTCAAGGTGTTGAGAGGGCTACCCCACTCTAGAGGCTCTAAGGAAAAATTTCTTCCTTGCCTCTTCCAGCTTCTGGCTGCTTGTCAGCATTCCTGTATACGTGACCACACTGCCTCCTCCTCCTCGGTCTGTCTTCTCCCCTGTGTATCTCTCTTATAAGGACATTTGTAGTGACACTCAGAGCCCATCTAGATAATCCAAGGCAATCTCCTGTTCAGATCCTGGATTTAATCACATCTGCAAAGACCCTTTTCCCAAATAAGGGAATATTCACAGATCTGGGGATGTAATGTTGGATATTGGGGGGGGGGTCATTTTTCAGCCTACCACAGTTACTAAATCAGGACCTCTGGTTATAGGGACCAGGGGTCTGCATTCTTTACATGCCAGCAATGCCTCTCAGCCAAAGTCAAGTTTCAGAGCCACTGTCATAAGCACTGGGGAGGCATCTGCTGCATTATCAAGGCATTTGCCCTGTTCAGGCACTGGTATAGGGGCTTCATCACATTGGGGACATGGGGGTCTAAGTTCTGCTATGGTTCCAGACACTGGTGACAGGATGAGGACAGAGGGATTGCAGCTGCAAGGTCAGTTCTATCATGGTGTCAGGATGGAGATGAGGCAGCAATGCATGGCATTAAAAATTACAAAAAAAATAGTAAATAATGGTCGGTCACATGTGGCTTTCTCATGGTTGATTAAGGTGGAATGGGTTAACTGACATCATTAGGGACTTCCCAATGGAATATGCTGTGAGTTGGGAAAAACATCAGACAACAAAAAGAGGGGGAAGAAAGGGATATCACAGCAGCAACAGGATTCTGATTATTAAAAAACCTTACAAGACTTTTGGAAACAGTAAACAATGAGGTGTCTAACAGGGTGGTGGTGGAAGGAAGAGAAATTCCCAAAGTCACATAACTATGTATATCTCTTTGAATGCTAATGTCACCATATATAGAACAGTATTGTGGGAAATTTTTCTATACTATAACATAGCAGGTTGGAAAATATTTTCCTTTTTTAGATATTTGCAAGACTGCATTAAGATGTTAGTCCTAGAGCAAGTAAACGCAAAATTAAGAGTTTTCTTAATGTGACATTTTAGTAGTAAAGGCTTTGATTTGCGCACTTTCAACGTAACTTTCTTGCCTTTTATTTTCCATACAACAGTCACAGGATTAACTTTATTCCAGGGATGCTTCCAGGTAAGAATGTCCCTAGGATTCAAAATGAATAAATCCATGCTATTTGTGCGTGGGTACATCACTCCCAACCTGTCAATTTCCAATATCAATCACATGCTTCTAGAGAGGGACAGAAGGAAATCAGATGCTTAGCAAAAGGCAATATACAGCGAGCATCTAAGAATTTGAAATGTCCGCATCCTCTCAGAACCCTTAAAAAAGGACTCTTGTTCTGAAAAGTTTAGATGAAATGCTACCTATTCTAAAGAAAGGTGACATGGCAAGGGCCTCAAATATGTTGAGTAGATAAGACACAAAAATGTCCATAACTTGATTATTCGTCGTGTAAGCCAGCTTCAATAACCCTTGATAAACTTACACAATTCAACTCAATAAAAAATTTAGTCCTCTGTTCCTGGTTCTAAGATACAAGTTCATTCACTCTAATGAGTTTTAAACAAATTATTTTTCCTATATACACAAAAATCAATATTACAGTCAGAGCTCATAAGCAGCAAAACCTGTAAGCGACGTTAACACTCCCATCTGGAGCCTATTTTCTTGGCCGCTGCCCAGAGCAACACCCTTCTGTACTTCTCCAAGCCTCTCCCTTACTGCACTGGTTTGATTGTCTGAATACAGGCAGCTTTCAAATGGTCAGTTAGTTTAAAGGGGGAAAAAAAAAAAGTTAATATTTTGAAGCAGAGCAGGTCTCCTAGAGGCTGATGGAATTATTTAATTTTATATGTGTATTGTTCATCAAATATTTACTTTAGCTTAAATTTCAGTAAATTGTTCAGTCCCACCTTAAACATAAATTCTCGGTGTCAAAAAACATTTTACATAATGAAAGACCGTGGAAGTCGGATTACATCCACTTGATTCGGATTCCATGTGGCCGCATCACTGGCAGGACCAGGCAGCGGTGGCCAAGCGCAGAGCTGTGCGTGCTACACAGCCCCCCGCTCCCATGCCCTGAGTCCCCAAGCTCTCCAGATCTTCCCTCTCCTTTCTCAGAAGGCACCCCCCAATTCACAATGGAAAACACAGCTACCCTTGTTCTTACCCCTGCCTGCTCTGCCTCCAACCCGAACTTCCCTGCACCTTACATCCCATCGTTTTCTTCCCCCTCTCTCTGTCGATTCTGCAGGAAAGGGGTCCCTATTTTTTACAGAGCTCCAAGCTCCCTCATCTCTTTAGGGACCTCACATCAATTACCTAGCTCAGCACCTTTATTATTACTCTCTCATCCCTCGATTTAGGACACTGCTCGAATCTTGCTCATCTTACACACACACACCTCCCTCAGCCCTGCATCATCTCCTTCTAGAAGCTGGATTGTCTACTTTGTTAACAGCCAACCTACCAACACAGAGGAACAGCACGCTTGTCGCCACTTTGCTTGCCATTGTCTGTGTAATCCCTATAAACTGCCATTTATCGGTGCCACTTCAGGAACCCGCTCTGGCCTACCCCACGGATAACCTCTTGGTTGCCAAATCCAACAGACACCCTTACGAACTGAGCTGACGTGAACTCTCTGTGCCATCTGACTGCGGTGATGACTGCTTCCCTTCGGAGAGTCTCTCTTCCGGATGCTGCATCTCAGTCACCCTCCCAGGTGCTCTGCTGTCATCTGCAGTCATCTTCAGCCCTCTTCACTTTTCGTGCAACCCCATATACTGCCAGGATTAAAACCACCACCTACATGCTGACAACATCTAAATCTTCAACTCTCTCATGTGCCGAGGTCACACCTATTCAGCTGCCCGAAAAATGGCATCATTTCTCCCTAAAGGCCTCAAAATGCTTAAGTCCAAAATTGAACTCAGTATCTTCCCATTCCCAAATTCACTCCCCCCCCCCCGCTCCAGTTTTCACGGATCAAATCCCATATCCACTTGCTCCCAACCAGCAATCTAGGTATCATTCTAGCTTCCTCTCCTTCCTTCTTATTCCAAGTCCTAGCAATGCTACTCCCTGAAATCTCTAAATACACTTCACGGTTCTCACTGGGATTATTATGCCTCTGTCCTACCAGTTTTCACGACTCTGGACTTAACAACACCTCATCCATCCTTCGCTGGATCTCCAGAGAAAGCATTCTAAAGAGCAAACCTGAAGAGATCGCCCTCCTGCCTAATGTCCTCCTTCAAGATAAAATCTAGTCTCTTTAGTGTGGGGTTGGAGGATTTTCAAGACCTCGCTATTGTGAATCTCTACACATCATCTCTCACATTGACGAACAAGCGTACATGCACATATATGCACCTGACACTTTGGAATTTATCCTAACATTACAGTCAGTTGGTTCTCCAGTGTCCCCACGTACTAATACTCCTGTCTGAAAGTTTCCCTCCCTCCAATCATCCTCTTTTTGCCTGGCTAATTCTCTTTTCTTCCTTTTGAACTCAACTCGAATGTCACCACCTCCAGGAAGTCCTACAGACTCCACACGCCCAGTCTGATTTGTGTGCCTCCACTACACTCTCCTCGCATCCTCAGCACCCACATAATTGTTAAAGCACAGTATTGTGATGATACAACTTACTTGGTCACTAGCTTGTAAGCTCCTGGAAAGAAAAGACTCTGCCCCTCATCACTGAGTGCCACAGCCTCATGGAATGTTCCAGCACCGCGGATGCTCAGTAAAAGACGCGTGAATGAATGACCAAATGAGTCACACAAGTCCCTTTGCTGCTTGGTATCTCTTGAGTTTAAGTGCTGGATATCCACTGTAGATACTGTTTTGTCATGAAATATAATAATGTCAGAATATTTACCTACTATAAATAGTCATCGGAAACACATGATTTAACAGCCACACACTATTCCAACCTAAGACACAGCGTATTGTATTTGCTTATGCCCTTACTGTCAGAGAGTATAGTAGTAAGGATGCTTTGTATTTCAAGATCCTATTTCTAATTATAAAGATGATCTATCATTACTATATTGCAATATACAGCCAAATCTTCTCAAACCTGTAACTGATACAATTCTTCCTCCTGGTTAGAGATGCAGGAGACCCCTTTGACTCTCTCTCCTTCACTGAAAGAGGATTTCAACCACCTCCATTCTGACCTCAGACTGTACTTTCTAACTGATTAAGTTCTTCTTACCAGCTTATCTTTAAGTCAGGCAAAAGACCCGGCGGGCAAAGCATCCCAAGAGGAAACCGAAACTACCCCTCAAGCAACAAGGACTGCCCTGGTGCCAGCAAGACCCCATGCGAGTGCTGCTGGGACAATGATCTACCTGCCGTTTCCTGCTCACCTGCTTGTACCCACCAACCTTTATCCCACATTTTCCTTATATAAACCTAGACATATTTTCAGCACTTTGCAGCCTCTGAGACGTTACTCCACTGTCTTCCAATGTTGGCATCACTGAAATAAATTCTTGTTTCACCATCACTTATCTCTCTGCCTTTGGATTCTGCCAGCAGTGAGTGGCCAAACCTGGTCTACTTGGGAGCCCCAGCGCCAAGTGCTCTTGCAACCCTTGGGCCTCAGTTACATCACCACTTATATGATGTGAAATAAACCCAATTATCATTCCCCGGCGAAAAGATTTTGTAAAGCATGATGATGTATCACCAAGCCCAAGGACTTATTCCCAAAAGGCATGAAAATAAGATGTCTGGATTTGATCTTCTGGTACAGGGCTTACTTCAAAGATGAGCCCAAAATATAACTGTGAAGTAGACAGCTGCCTACAGATCTCTGCACGCGAGGTGCCCCGACCGCAACTGTCACACAGCCTGACTTGGAGTGCCAGCCCTGTGTGGCTCATGCCATTAAGGAAAAGGAAGGCCTCTATGAACTTAATTTCTCTGCATATGTTTGAATAGAAAAAAAAATTTCTTTCAATATTTAATAAATGGCTTTCTTCACAGTGCTTACATGTTACCGCTTTTGTAGAAGCATTGAATGAATATCCCAAAATTTCCCATTTTTTACCCAGGGTCTTAAAATTGTTAAGTTACATCCTGATTAGTGGATTTGTTCACGGCAATAATCCTTCTTGTACTTGCACTTTTAGTCAGCAACAGTAAAGAGTATCAGGTAGCATTTGACATTTGAGAGCAGAGAAATAACCTTTCCAATTTACTAAATCCTGCTTTTAAAAAGTCATTACCTTACTGAAAATGGGTTAAGCTGGAGAAGAAATGTAATCATTTAAATATTTTAAAAGAACACTGATGGCATTTAAATTCAGAAGGGAAAGGATGGTTTATTTACTAAATGGCGTTAGCATAATAAATGGCTAGCTATCAGGAAAAAGGCAAAGGTTGGCCCCTATATCCCACCATTATAAAAATAAATTCCAGATGAATTAAAGATCTCCATATAAAAAATAAGACCGTGACATTCACAATAAGAGAACTTAGGAGGATGTCTGTAGAATGAAGGATGGTAACAAACCCATAAAGATATAAAGACACATAATCATAATAGCATTTATTATTATCTATTACTTACTTTATATAGTATTCGATAACAAAAAATACCACAAACCACTCCAAAGATGTATAGAACAGTAAAAAAACAAAAAACAAAAGCAAAAACAAAACTACTGGGTGTTATATGCAAGTAATGAATCATGGATCTTTACATCAAAAACTAGGGATATACTGTATGGTGACTAATGTAATATAATAATATTCTTATTAAAAAAAAACTACTTCAAAAAAAATTATCTTCAAAGAGCAAATACCCCTGATTTAGAAAGCACTCCCACAAACTGATTAGAAAAAGACAACTGTAAGGAAAAACAAGCCAATAACATAAACAAATTCACAGAAGAGCAAATTGAAGCTGCCAATAAACATCAAATCACAAAGTGCCACTTAGAGCAAAAAATGAGGTACTATTTTTTACCCATCAAATTAGTAAAAATTTAAGAGTGAGAATATCTAGTGCTGTTAAGGATGTGAGAAAATGCACAATCTTATACGACACTATTAGGACTACAACTGCAGTCAACATTTGGGGAAAAGATACAACAATAGTTACACAAAATTGTGTGTGTGTGTGTGTGTGTGTGTGTGTGTATAATACACACACATACATATACATATATATCCTTTGACCTGCAAGTCTCACTATCAGAAATCCACCCTTTGGAAATAAAAGCACTGCCATATAAAACTAAAGACACTTAAGAAAAGATGTTCGTCTCTTCACTGATTGTAATTACAAACAACTGTTTGTACAGCAACAAGCAATACAAAATCTCACAGTGAACTACCCAAACGTCCATCAACAGGAATGACTGAATAAATGGACACATCCATACTTCAGATACTCTATACTATAGTTAATTTTACATAACTTTATTATTTTTTATAATAATTTTTTGTTATATTAGCCACCATACAGTATAGCCTTAGTTTTTGATGTAATGTTCCATGATTCATTATTTGTGTATAACACCCAGTGCACCATGCAATATGTGCCCTCCTTACTACCCATCACCGGTCTATCCCATATCTATTGTCCTGGAAGAAAGAGAGGAAAAAGGCGATTTGAAGACTTGTATATATAGAGAATTACCTCATTATGAAGCATACAATTATAGTTAGTAGGGTCCAATAAAAGTGAAATGTATATGAGTATATATAAGTATGTGTTTGTACTTGTTCGGGGAATGAGAAAGGTATGGAAAGACAAACCCTACAATGTTAACATTAGCTGGGGAAAGGGAGAAAGGATGGAGGAGAGAAAGCTGGGGAAAAAATAATTAACTTTCCCTTTATGATATGTTAATTGCTTCAATTGTTATAATTATTTTATTTTTATAATTAAATAAAATATTAAACAAAAAAATCTCTCCTCTAATGTAGTTTAATGTATAATATTTAGTACATTAAAACAGATATAAATAATACTGAGTTATAAACCTGTTGGGTGAAGAACACTTTTTAAATGAGGTTTATTCTATCTACATCCTCAAAGATTTCAATAAAACTTCAAGTTTAGAGCTCTATAGCCTTTCACTTGCAAAAAAGGGGGGGGCACCTAAAACCCACTGCACACCCAGATTCATTCACATTTCAAATTGGTTCATTAATTTTCCCTTCATAGAAATCTTCTGGTTTTTTTTTCAATTTTTTTCTTGAAAGCTATTCTATTGATTACATGGTGTCTAAAAAGATGAGCCATGTAACTGCAAAGTCTGAAAAAGATTTTGAAGAGAATAAATTCATGGTAAAGCAATAATCTGAAAAGCAAACCCACTTAACAGTACAGTTTAACATCTGCAAACACTTGTAGCTAAAACAATACTCTGGGATATTAACTTGACTCTGTAGTGCCACTGATTCGATATTAGTTATTTCTTAGGGATTGAATTCAAATACACTTTAATCTTGTTTGAAAACAGGTATTGCTTTAAATTGGTAACTTGTTCTACAAATGCTATTTTACAATACATTGTAAGGAATCTACTAGACAAAATTAAAAGCAGAGACTTGATAAATCCAATATATTTAATTTGAGAAAGTTTCTGCAAGTAAGTTGGTTGTTCTTACTCATGATTCTTCTTAAGATCCTACTCTAAATATAAGTCACATAAAGCACTGAGAGAGTAATTTTAATTTTGTTGTGTGTGAAGGGCTAGTGGAAATTTTACAAACTCTTAAGATTTTCTGCAGTATACACAAATATACATCAAACAAATATAAGTTAAACTGGAGGAACATTACATCCTCCTACAGAAAGAGTTTATTCCTATTTAATTTCATGGCCAAACTTTATTTGAAAGACATAAAATCATTAAAGAGAACTTCCTGATTTCCAGCTCCAAACCAAGAATTATGTCTTTCCATTCTTCCTGCAAATGCAGCTAAACGCTCTTAACATTATATATAAAATGATCATGAAAAGATTCTGAAAGGCAGAGAAAAGTCAGACTGGACCTCAGGACCCAAAGAATGACATGGCAGTATGTTCCTTGGGTTTTCTTTTGGGTTCATCCCAGATTCAATCCTCGAGAAGATAGCAACCTGGAAAAAACAATCAAAGTAGACCAAAAAAACTCCAAGGAAAACTTGCTTTTTCAAACCAAAGGACTAGAAAGGGCACAACCTAACAGACAGAAAACTTCAGACAATGACCACTCTACTCCAAACACCACAGGAAAAACAAAACCTCCCTGTAAGCAAAAGCCAACTAGGCTGCCTAGACTGCCATCCTTGCACAGGCAAATGGAGGCACTGCTCCCCCAAACTCCAGGGGTGGTATCAGAGAAAAGGACCTTCATCGCCACCCACAGTAACAAGTTCCAGCCTCTGCAGCTGAGTCATATGGGCAAATGGGGATCACTGCTTTATACAAATGTAATTCCCTCCAACCAAGCTGCATATTGGCCTATTGAAAATGGAATATTAATCAATGATAGCAGTCTAACACCTGACTGTAGAGTGGAGCATCCGTAGCTAAGCAGGGAAACGTAAACACAGGATCCTCTTAGAGAACTAGCAGTGGACAATAAAGGAGTGTGCCCAGTTGTGGGTGACCTGTTTTTAAAAGAACTCTGACACACTACAGTTTTCTTATAAAAGGGATGGAGTTTTCTTGTTCTTAGATGGTGTAAGGAAAGAGTCTTCCCTCTTCTTAGAACTACCTACTACTATAATCATACCTTGAATCACCCACTTACTCAACAAATATATATTATCCTCAACTCGGGGATACAAAAATGAGTAAGAGAGAAAAGGGGAGGAGGAGGAGGAGGTAAAGAAACCAGTTTGGAGAAAGTAAAGTCAAAGCAACATTAAGGGCATGTGAAGTTGGAGATGTCTGGGAGACATCCAAGTGTAGATATCAGAGTTCTTTCTTAAGGATTGAATTCAAATACAGTTTAATCTGGCAGACAAGCATAAATACTGTAAGACCACTCTCCTGGAAAGACCACCCAAAGAAGACAACAAAGAACTGAGGTCTGAAAGTATCCGTCATAAAAGAGGAAGGAACTAAACAAACTCATCCTTGATGGGGAAAAGCAAATAGGAGAAGAGCAATGGCGTAAAGATTCCTAAAGAGGTAAGAGAGCGACAGCCTGTTAAAGAGAGGGTTGGAGCAGTGGGAAGGCTGCACAGTGGTATCTCTGGAATCTTTCTGCTTCTTGTCAGGCTGCCGTGCTTATTGCCAAAACAACTATAATTGCTCCCTAACTGCCCTAGCCTATATGCACTCTCTTTTCAATCCAAGTTCCAGTTGCAGCCATAGAGATTTTTATCAAAACAGAAATGTGATCACATTACCTCCTTTCTTTAACCCCTCCACGGGTTCCCTTTGCTCTTGTAGCACCAAAGATACTTCTCCTGAAATTGGCTTCCTGGACCTTGGATGCTCTATTGCCTAACTTTCCACAACCATCTGTAATCTGACCCACTGCCTTCCCTGATCCAGCCTCGCTGGCCTTCTTCTCCAAGTGCCTCAAATACTGAGTGTCCTCTCCCACCGCAGGGACTCTGCACCAGCAGCTCCCTCTACCTGTATACTCTTTCCACCCTTCTCACCCGGTCAACTTCAGATTGCAATTTAAGCAGCAAATCCCCAAGGAAGTCTTTCTTGACCTCCAGCAACAATGCCAATAAAATGTTCCTGCCCCTCAGAACACCAGCCACAGTTAGAATTGTTGGTGTGACTATCCGTCTACCTCCCCTTAGAGTGTAAGCTTCTTAGAGACGCTGAACGACTGGGCTCGCTACTATGCCCACAGCACTTACTTTAGTGCCCAACATACCACGAGCTCTTGATAAGCACTGGTCGACAGAAGAGATGAATGGCATCCAGGAGCATCGGCACTGAAGTCAGAAACACCTGGTACAACCTCTTGTTTATGCTTAGAAGTTCATCAGCCATTTGAGTAGTATTTCTCTTTTATATTAAATGCCACATTATAAGATGATAATGAATAATGCTCTTCTGTTATCACGCCATTTCTGTTACCAGTATTCTGCATTCAAGTCTTCAAGTCATATTGGCAGATCACATTCTGCTTAGCTTTCATTGAACTCAAAATTACCTTTTGGCACTTTATTATGGAACTTCCAGTGGTGATATCACTAGCCTGATGACATACATTTATAACAAAGAATCTAAAAATAAAAGCCATTATGCTTGCTGACCATCAAATAAAAACAGATTTACTATCTTCAAGGTCACTCGGGGCTGAATTTAACAAATTCAGTTTCCCCTTGGCAATCACAGATGAAGAAAGTAAGTACAAATCAAACCGGTATCTAGGCTTCTGTAGCCCCTATTTATGCCAGCTGTATGAGAATATTTAAACTTGGTATTCAGCTAGCACTATGGGTTTTGTAACTAGTCATCATCCCCTTCATTAATAAGCACTTAGTGACAAAAATCAGATCACATCATCTGCACAGTTAATTACAAGCTGGAAAATATTCAGGGTATACAAATTTTATTAGCACGGCTGACATCTGTCAACTATTTTGGTTAATTACTCCTGAATTTGGATTTTAGCCTTCAACTATTTCAAATTTTAATATATTTGACATAAGCGGTTTTCAAGCAACCATTATCTCTGTTGAGTATTTTTCCTATTCCTGTTCTAAAATTGTCAGAAATCAGTACTGTTAGCTCTCACACTGACATAGTTCATTCTGCAGCTAAATAAAATAAATTGTTAATTGGCAGAATACTATCTACCACATGGTTAATTTTTTTTGTCAATGCTTATTAAATACTCCCTCCATTGCTATTTAAGACAAAATATTTTGAACTCTCTAAATTACACGTTAAGGATATAACCCTAAAACTTTTCTCTTTACTTTAGAGCAGGAAAGAGCATTTGGCTTTGGTTGTGATAGGTTGGATGTAGGAAGGTTGTTTGTGTTGCTTTGTAAGTAAACACATTGCCCATCCCTCCTCTAGTCTCAGAGTCACTCGTGGTGCATGAGGGCAGGCTTCTTGGAAGAAACTCGTTTGGAAGTGGAGAAGACCAGCTGGGGTGAGAGAGAATATCAGAAAGTCCAAAGGGATGCGAGAGGTGAGGCCGACAAACAGAACAATTAATTGACAGAAAGCAAAGCAGAGTAGTTCACTGAAGACACAGTCCACATCTTAACAGGTGGTCAGTGGTTAAAAAGAACATACAATCAGAAAGATAAAAAGTGGAAAAAATTTATTATGCCAAAAACACAAACTGTACCAACTACACAGAGCCCAACTATTTGCTTTTAATCTCTCCATGACAATTTTCTGTATCCTTGAAGAAAAGAGGCTCAGAACAATTTAGCCTGCACGTTTGCAAGGGCAGAGCGGCCATTTGAACCCAGGCAGTCTGACTTCATGCCCTCAACCACACCACTACCCTAATTCAAAAAGATCTATTCTCCACATTAGAGAACAGAATAGGCCCACTGTCAATGACAAATATGCTTCCAGTTGTCCTTGAAGAATTGGTAATTTGCAGTGACCTTGTCACCATTCCATTTGTTGTCTTTATATAAGCAAAGCTTAGCCTCATTACTATAATTGACACTCCTTCAGAAAAATGTACAGTCCCAACATGAAAGGCTATAGTCTATACAACAACACGGCAATCTAAATATCTGTGGTACCTGACCTCTTTCCTTCACAACTAGAATTATGTTGTTCCTATTAAAAATGGTTTAATCTTTGTTGCATGTTTTTCTCTGTCTTTCCTACAGAAAACACCCAAAAAGGGTAGCTGATTAGGAGAGGATTCGGATATTCTTGGATCTGTGGCTTAAATCCATCCTAACTTCACACAAAATGCGCTCCATCTGGTAAGGTGGCAGCAGACTAGGTGAGTATATATATTTATGGCCGACTAGCATCTGTGAGACAAAGATGCTTGTGGGGGACTCATGGCTCCTATTTTGGATGAGGCATCTAATATTTAGACATCTCATATTAGATGAGAATTATGTGAAGAACCGATCGGGTGAATCAAGCAGAAAGACCAATCCCCAGTGTCCTGCTTATCTAACTGTGAGGCATCCTGAGTATCCCTTTTGCTTTCTTTCCTGATCGGTAATCCTGAATGGCTTAAATTTTAAACCCAGATAATGGTTTTAAATTTCAGACACTGAGACACTCTTTTCATGGTTTGAAAGGCTCAATATTGTTAAGACGTCAGCTCACCCCAAATTGACCTATAAAATCATGTGTAATCCCAAACAAAATCCCAGCAGACATTCTTGTAGAAATTGACAAGTTGGTTCTAAAATTCATATAGAATAGCCAAAACATGTGAACAACAAAGTTGGAGGGCTCATGCTACCTGACTTCAAAAATTATTATAAAGCTACTGTACTGTTATTGCAGTACAGATGTAAGAAGAGACAAATAGAGCAATGGAACAAAACAGGGAGTCCAAAATTAGACCAACACATACATGGATAATTGATGCTGGAAATATTAAATAAAAAATAGAAAAAAAATTGGATCCATACTTCACACTATATATAAAACTTAATTCAAAATGGACCATAGGCCTAGATGCAAGACCTAAAACTGTAAAAGTTTTTAGGAAAAAAATTAGGAGAAACTATTTATGAGCTTATGTTAGACAAATTTTCTCAGATATGTCACCAAAAGCACAATATACAAAAGATTAATTGGAAAACTGGACTTCATCAAAATTAAAAATTTCTATTCTTCAAAAGACACTGTGAAGTGCATGAGAAAGCAAGTCACAGATGGGAGAACACCTGTGAAAAGTATACACCTGGTAAACTTACTTTCCAAAGAAATAAAGAATTCTCAAAACTCAACAAAGAAAACCACCCAGTTTAAAACATACAAAAGATTTGAACAGGCACCTCACTGAAGAAGATACACGGATGACAAATAAGCACATGAAACGATACGCAACATCATTTAGTCACCAGGGCAGAGAAACCATACTGAGATATCTCTACACACTTCTTTACAAATGCTAAAATTAAAAAGACTGGCCATACCAAGGGTTGGCATAAATGTGGAGAAACTAGAGCTGTCTCAGAGAACATGGTGCGACCACTTTGGAAACAGTTTCTTAAAACAGGTGCCTATCAGATGACCACACCACTCCAGTACTATGCTTTGCTCACAAGAAAAGGAAACGTGTCCAGATAAACACTGCCACCCAAAGGTTCACACCAGCTTTATTTCTAATAGTCCAAACCTGGAAATTGTCCAAATATCCATCAACACATAAATGGATAGACGAATTGTGGTGTATTTACACGATGGAATACTTACACAGCAATAAAAATGAACAATTAATACACATAATAACATGGATGAATCTCAAAATAACTACACCAGACAAAAAGAAGAAGACATGCTGTACACCTTTTTTTGTTTTTTGGTTGGGGGGGAGAGGGAAAGAGGGAGAAGCAGAGAGAATCTTAAGCAGGTTCCACACCCAGTACAGAGCTAGACACAGGCTCAATCTCATGACCTGAACCAAAATCAAGAGGCAGAGGCTTAACTGACTGAGCTGCCCAGGAGCCCGTCTTTATATAAAACCCTAGAAAATGCAAACTTATCTGTAGTAACAAAATGTAGATCAGTCATTGTTTGATGATGGGGGCATGTGCAAAGAACCTGACAGAGGAACTACAACTCTGCTCAATGTAATTTGGGGGGAATATATATATATATATATATATTCATTCTTGATTGTGGTGATAATTTCTTAATGTATACATATCAAAACTTATCAAAGTGCATACTTTAAACATTTTCAGTTTATTGTATGTTAATTACACCTCAATAGAGTTGTAACTTAAAAAAAAATAGGCCAGTAAGGTCAGTTTGGGAGCTAATTTAATTAATGTCTCATTCTGTTCCACCTCAGAAGCTTCTGGCAAAACGAAAGGGCCCTCTGGTAGGAAAGGAGATCTTCCTGTGTGTAGTTAGAGCTGTGTTGGCCATCTGACGGTCTTCCTCTCACAAGGATGATGGCTTTAAGTCATTATAATAAAACTAAATAATGTATGAAAATGGCTCTTTACTGTTTTATAAAGCAAACTATGATATCTCTTCCAACAGTGTATCAGATCATTAAGAAACAAATTAAAAAGAAGAAAAACTTTTTTTTTTAACCCCACTGGAAAGTATTAACAGAGCAGATACAGGACCTTCCAGCAACAGTGACTCAGGGTTTGTGTACAGATTCAGTAGAAGTATGAGTATGTGGAATTTTGGATTTAGCTTACGTATCTGCACATATAACTGATTACTCTCCACTAACTCAGTCTTAGGAAAGGTTAACCACACCCCCAAACAATCTTACATTACTCTTGACTATATCTCCGCAGGTCTGTAAGGAATACACTAGTGGTCTCCAATGGAACAGCTGGATCTGGTGCTTGCATGCTCCTCAGGGGTTATCATGGCTTGGGAAAAGTCCACTTTACCAGTTTTTAAGAAAGAAAGTGGCATACATTTTGGATGGAATGTTCACTCATGGGAAATATATCTTCTAAAATGAGATAACTATATAGCGTCTAACCAGTTGAGGCTCAACTAAAAACTGCCGTGCACTATACAGTCAAAATGCTCAATAATTAATGGAAAGGAGAAACAAGAGTGCTGACAATGAGGGGATTAGTGAAGAATAAACTTTCAGGATTGGGATATATGGGGGTTCCTTGAAGTGAGAGGAGACCAGTCTATGGAGAGAGAGATTACAAATTTAAGTGGAAATATAAAGATGCAAAGATGAGGGTTGGCAGGGAAGATGAGGTCCCATGCCAACGAAGTAACAGGCCAGGAGTGGACCCAGGCACAGTCTGCTCCAGAGCCAGACTCCTGCCCACCATGCGATCATGTCATCAGAGGCACTGACACACAGGTGAGAGGCCTTCCCGGTGGACATTTCCTGAAGCTGGCGGTTTCTCTGCAGCTGTCTGCATTATGCCAACGTTTTCGAGGCCTCTCATATAGAAATCATAGGACCTAGAATACACTATGGCTTAAAGACAAATTATTTTGCATACACAGCACATTCTATCTTCTATGTCTTTAAATGAAGGTGTTGAATTTAGCTGGAAGACAGATGACATAAAATGATAACCCTTGTTACATGTTTTTCTGAATAAGTCATATTCTTTGGAAATATGAACTAACAATGCCAGATAGGTCTCAGTAGCAAATTTTGACTTAGTGTTAAATATCATGGATAAAAGATTATCAAAAGACCCTACAACGCAGTGTTTTAACAGCACTGGGGTTGAGGGGGCAGGAGGATCTCAGCAGCTCGGGGAGGTCAAGTGCACATATAAACCGTACAGCCTTGGATAACATAATTGTTCCAAGTCCATTCTGTCATCCATAAAATGCAGAATAACTATGCCTGCCCTAACAAGGTCTTGGGGTTAAGAGGATCAAATGAGATAATGTAAAAGAGATGGTTCCATCTCTCACACAGGTAAGGGGGATTCTCACTCTTGTCACATTATCTCTCTCAGGGATGTCACTGTGTGCTCTCTTCACCAATTAGCTCTAATACTACAAAAGTTGAAGCTTCAATTCAGCCAAAGCTTCTACAGAGCTATCTGAGTACTGTTCTCCTTAATTCCATCAATTTTAACTGTTGACATCTAATAGGGCATCACAGGTTTCATAAATTTCCACATTATCAAAAAAATTTGCTTTTCATTTACTATAAAACATGTGTGTTATTTAATCACTAAATCACTAATCACTAAATCACTACATCACTCTATTTAAAAAGTCAAATTTCGGCCTTGAGAATAATCACATTCATCTTTTATTCCACCTCAAAACCCACCCTTCAGTTCTGGGAAATAACATTATAAAATTTTTTGGGCTTTGTTTTTGTTTTTTTTCCAAGAATCATTTATCAGTTATCATTCTGTTAGATTTTCAGACCTACTGTTTGCATTGGAATATCTTCCTTCACCTTCAAAGAGCCTTGAGCAATAAAGGTGAAGGACTACAATCAGATGTCCTGTATTGATTTTTAAGGGTTGTATTAATTGTCTTTTAGTGTCATGACATCTTCGGAAAAGCAAAGCAATGCTGAACCAGGCAGGGCTCTTCTGGATTGATTGAAGAGGGGCTGTTGACCCCTAGATACCTAAACCCAGAATTTTTCTTTTTTTGGTGTGACTAGTCTATTAAACATTCTAACTTCTACATTTTTATTCAATAATAATGAAGTAAAGATGTACTTTCATTAGAGAACATTCTAAGATCTATGCAGTTTCCTGGAGAAGGTAGATGAGTTTTTTTTTTTAAGTAGGCTAGCATCTTTCTGGCTTTTATTTATAACTAGATCACANGTTTTAGGGAAAGAGGAGAAAGTGAACACAAAGGATCTGTTCTAATTTAAATATTCTTCACAATTTAGTAGTAATTACTTCTTTTAAGGTTCAATCACCTTCTAAATGTTACGCGATAAAAAGAAGAGAAAAATATCACATGGTTCATAGCCAAGAACATTAATAAAAGTACTTTCTAAAGTTTAATCATTATTTTCATTTTCTATTTAAAATTTTTCTTTTTTTATCATCTCAGTTGCCAAATTTCAATCTTCATTGATTAGAAACACAGAACTCCTTGCATACAAATTTTTTCAGGTTTGCAAACATTAAATCATCATTAGATTAGAATGACAAGCATGACAAAATTAATACTCCAAAAGAGGATCAGGGAAATATAAAATCTAAAATGTATTGAATTAGGTTTTAAATTAAACCCATACAAGCTTAAGTTCAATGAAAACTAATATTGCACACTTTTTAATCAATTATATCATAATCATCCCCCTAAATCCTTTAATTTACCAAGAAATCCTATCTAAAAACTTTTCTAAAGTCAGCCATAAAATACCACTGAAATGCAAATTAGATCTAAACTTCCACTAAATCCATCAAATGTCACCTTACTTCAATTCATCAAATAACTTTGTATGATTGAATGTAAAATGTGTCCTCAGTGCTCATTAGTGTTACAATTAAAATCCATATTATATGGAAAACAAAATAACATAATTATTTGAAACCATTATGGAACTAAACTCTTTAGAATAACTTACCATGTAAGCCACATGATGCTAAGCTCATTTACAACCTTAAACATAATTTAGACCTAATTTCCAAAGCTAACATTTAGTTGAAACCAATAGTCCTGCCTTTTTAAATATTTTTAAGGGAGCGAAAACTCTTTGTTGGTTCCATTATACAATCATGTGGCTAACAAGGGATCATAGGGCAGAGGGCAGGGCCAGAAAGAGAAGTTTGGGAGTAGTCACCATAAATCCATGAGAAAGGACAAGGTCCCCAGAGAGGGGACCCAGAGAGCAGACACAGACAAAGGGGGTGGGACAAGTCAGAAGGTGGGCTAAGGTGGGGCTGGGGGGAGGGACATGTAAAACAGCACAGAGATCAGTCATCCTTTATTGCCTCTTTAAACAGGAACCCCTTACTAAGTCACATGTCAACTAAGACACATGTGGGTTTGGAAATAACACCGAAGAGGATTTCTAATGTAATCTGTTTTTATGCTTAATAATAGTTAGCTTTTCTCCCAGTCATTATCTTCCATAGCATAAATAGTGAGAAAAGGAAAGGATTTACATTGATAATCATACAAAGAGGCTTTCTTCAAAAGTGTTAAGAATCACAAAAATAAACTGACTTTAAGTTAGAAATCTTTAATTCATTTGAAGCTGAATGAATTGCAAATAACTGATCAGAGTAAGAATTATATAATTTGGTACTTAACACTTTGGAATATAACTTCATGTCTTATTGGTGAGATCCAGATGGGGATTGGACAATTAGGAAAAGTCCCTCAAAACTTGATCTAGAATTTTAGCCCATCGTCTTTCCTCCAGAAGAATCACGTGTGAAACAGGAGGACTTAACATGAACATTGCTGGGGCGCCTGGGTGGCTCATTTGGTTAAGCATACAACTCTTGATTTTGGCTCAGTTCATGATCTCAAAGTTGTGAGATTTAGCCCTGAGTAAGGCTCTGCATTGGGCCTGGAGTCTGCTTGGGACTCTCTCCCTCCCTCCCCCTCTCCTTACCACTCTAAATAAATAAATACGTTAATTAATTAAAATAAAAAAGAATAAGAAAGAAAAGAGAAAGAAAGAAAAGATAAAATAAACATTGCTATGAAATGGGTCTGTTGTAGTCTATGTCTAAGTTTGCTGGGGATCAATGGGGAAGCAAAGTAAGGCTCCACCAGGATGCGCTCTGTTTACACAATTCATAGCTCCGAAAGCACACAGGTTTGAGTTGCTGATGGCAGGAACTCACACATCATGGGGAAGGGATCTAGAGAAGCAGTTAGGACCATCTGTGTTCGGTCCAGCTGACTTGGGCTGGAATCCCAGCTTGGTCACTTCACTGGAAAAATGACCTTGGATTTGTCCTTGACATGTTTGAGCCACAGTTGCCCTCATATGTGAAATGGGGTTGGTACTTATGGAGTTGTGAGGATTAAAATGAAGAAACATATTCGATCTTCAACAAACGGTAGCTATAGTCATGGCGCCCTATCTTATCGGAGAGAAGTGGGTGGCACTTGTGGTTGAGCCTACTTCTTCAGGATAAGTGCAAGGTAGAACATTTAGGATAACTGTCCTCAACAAAATTAACCAAGAGATGATTTGAATAAAAATTCCCCCCCCCATACACAAAACTCAAAGGGAACAAAGCAGAAATTCTCTCACAGGTTCCTAATGAAAGAAAAGTCAAATTAACATACTCATCTGCATTAAGTGAGTCTTTGAAAACACTGTTGTCTAATCTCTCATCACACTGGCTCTTTGACCTGGTAAAGTGAGTAGCACAGCATGCATACTTCTAACTCTGGGTCTTCAAAGAGAAAGAAAAAACAGGTTATAAGATGGACCCATAGCTAAGGTTTCTGCCTCTTTTCTGTTATTAATCCTTCATTGAACTTCCTTCAATTGACTGCTTAAAAGGAACACTGCTTTAAGTAGTCCAATATGTGGGATAACAATTCTTCTTAACTCTTCCGTAAAGCATCATAGTATTTACATGCAAAGTAACCTGACTTTTCAACAAAAGTTAAACTTACTAGTAAATCAAGTTCACAGAAAACTTTAATGTAAAATTGTGTTTAAAACACAAATTTTTGAAGTCAGCTGCAGGAGGCATGTAATCCGTAAGGTTGTCAAGCTTGTGATGTATAAGAGCCATGTTAAAAATGAGTGTTTCTCAAATTTACAATAGTTTGGTTCTTTTCTGCTAAGCACTGACTATTGCTCTTAAAAATTTTCTGAGTCAGTTCAGCTGGAATGGCCAAAGGATTTCTAACATGTTTGTATTTGATGCTAGTCCCTAAAGGCTGACATACAAAGATTAATAGTTTCTTGGCCAAGTAGTCTTTAATGTTGCAATTCACTCAGTCATTGTGCTGGAATTTTTTTCTCTACATAATATAAACGTAAAGAAGAGGGAGAGGAAGTAAGAGAAGGAGAGAGAAAAAGAGTTTGGAGATACAGAAGGAGGAGAAAGGGGAGAGAGGGGGAGAAGTAGAGGGGGAGGGAGGAAGAGGGGAAGAATGGGAGTGAGGGAGGAGGGGGAGTCCTGAAGGGGGAGGGAGGAGGAGGAGGAAGAGGGGAAGAGAAGAGGAGGGAAGAGGAGAGGTAGAAGAGAATTCCTTAACTGAACACAATAATCTGAGAACTTGCCTGACCTTTCTCAGAGAAAAGTAGTAACACAAATCTAATCCAACCTACCCATCCTCCCAGGTACTGAAATGACTAAACCAAACATCAATTTGCACCCACCTTTTGAATTGTGACTATAAACCAGTAATTGCAACGTCAAAACATTTGTTGTACTCCAAAAGGCTACAAAATTTATCTCTGGTTTAACATTCATTTGAGGCCAGTTGAAATTGAGGACTTGAACAGTGAACCAGATGATTTAGGCAAAAGCACGCATATTCTCTGGCCTCCTCCTGGTTTCACTTGGACTTGTGAAAGACAGTGCTATCACACTTGGAATCAACTGGTCAGCATGAGTTATGCTCACTGGCATCTCTGGGGATATGTTTTGCAATCAAGATGAAACTCTGGGAAAATCTTCCTGTAAAATGAATGGAAAACTAGCTTAACTTGAATAGAGATCTAAATACCAATATAAAAGAACTCAAAGATTCTAGTCATGAATCTATATATCAACAAGGCTCACTCATGAAATTCTTTCTGGAAAAGGTGGCTCAGCAGCGTTTATCTTCAGACTGGTTTGGGAGACATGCTTTCAGATGGAAAAAAACAACTCTATTTGTGGATTACAAGCAAATTTTCTTACCTTATTTGTAGAGGATAGGGAGTCCTTCAAAAGCAACTCAAATGTAGATATCAGACTGTTTCACAACCCAGTCAGGCAATACCCCTCTATGACAGTTCAGGGTGCAGTCTACACAGGGACGGCAACAAGCCTGGGTTGTTCTCAAGATTCAGGTACTGGTCTGTGTCTCTAGCTACTTAATCTCTGTGCTTCAAGAGTTTCTCTATATAAAATCCAGCAAAACATATTTCTTTCCTACAGTAATATACTTTTAAATAACAAAGACTGTTATGTAAATTCAACATAAATACATGACAAACTACTATTGCTTCCCACTACTTTAATCCTTTGAGCTTGTTTACATGTTAGCTTTTAGGATATTTCACCCTCTAGGGAATTAATTCACAAGTAGGCCTAAGATTTCCAGGGTACAAATCAAACCTTCAACACTGCTACATCAACATTCCAGCAGCAGAAGCTGCAAGTGCCTCCAGTCATTTCTGACTGGGTCAAGATGACACGGTGCCAGCGTGAATGTCGACTCAGCACCAGCATCAAAATGCCAAGACCAATATGATGATACCAATGTCAACAAGATAGCAAATATATGGCAAAACTGGCACCAATGTCATTCCATACCAGAAAAAATTAGCCCTGAAATCTAAGGTATGGATGTATTCTTCGTTTACTGTAGTCTGCAAAACACTATTTTTGGAGTATTTCACATAAATTTACTGAGCTCTTGTCATAATTCTATGAGACTATTTTTTTCTCATTCTATCCAATGGGTGTGTTTTTTAAACTGGTATATATCAATTTAATTTTTGTCAATCACAGTTTAAAAGATTGAGAAGAGATTGAGTGTTAAAGGAATGCTAGGGAGAATCTTTTTATAAACCACAGACTTCTGGTATAAAAAAAAAATCACTCCTGATTTGTATAAAAAGTTTCTTATTATTCAGTTTGTGCAAATCAGAAGGTACCTATATTTCTATCCGGTAGATCCCATTCTACATATGAGGAAGTAGACAGAGGTTAATGTGCTTTCCCAAGGTCACAAAACTAGTCAGTAGCAAAACAGATTATATCTCAGAGCTCCAAATTCCCTACCCTCCCCTTAGTCCACTGGGCCATGGTGCTTCTCTGACTGAAATGGAAAATAGATGATAATAAAAGATTACCATAAAAGTTTGATTCTTCCATTCACCACTTCATGGACTGCCTTTACAATACTGAAAAATTGATTCGGCATTCACCTTTGATATTTTTCACCGCAATGAAGCAGCACACAATGTGACTAAAAGGCATAGTCTCACTCAGAGACCGTACCAATGCCTTCATCTTCAGATTACTCACCTCAAGAATTAGCAGGCCATTAGGATTCTGGTTAAGTAAAACAGATACATTTGTTTTGAAATATCTTCCAGAGTTTTCACAGTAAGTCTACTATTCCCAGTCCTTCTTTGTTTCACAGTTCTTTGGGAGCCGTTTATTATTAGGAATACTTTGGATGTGAAGTTTTAATTGAAAACACAGAATGTGTGGTGATATTTTTCCCTGGTTTTAAAGTGGTAAAACAGACAAAAAGCCAGAAGCAAAAAAGCCAAATACAACTAGTGGTAATAGACATGAGCAGGCAGTTTCCATTCTCCCTCTGCTCTGGTTCCAATAGAGAACTGAACCCCAGGAGCATGAGGGGAGGGTAGGAGTCAGCTCCCCAGGTCACTGACAACTGTTCTAGTGGTGGAGGCCTAACCAGGGACAGAGGCCCACCTAGTGACGGAGGCCTACTTAACTAAAGGCATTCTGTCTTCTGGTCAAGTCTCAGAGACTGTTGTTAGAACCTGCCCATCACTGAAGCTGAAGAGATATAAAACCATGAGCCAGGAGGCAGTCATGCAGGACTATATACTCAGAGGTCTAGAACAAGCCAGTCAATGGAGAGAGAAGAATGACACAGACAAGCATAGCAAAGCTTGCTTCCAGTGACCTCAAAGCCAGAGAGGCAAAGGTAGAGGCAGAAAAGAGGCAGAGAAGAGCTAGACAGTAAGAGAAGCTCCTGAGCATGGAACAGAGCCCCAGTCCCTGGTCCTTCGGGGGCCTTGCAATTCTGACTGTAACACACCCGCCTTAGCCTTAGAGCTGGTGACTCTTTAAGTAGAGTCTGTTTCTGTTACTTGATATTGAAAGAACTTTAATTACTGATTAAGACACAGTCCTAATACACAAAAATATTTTATTAAGAACATGTATATGGTCAGAGAAATGGAATGTAGAGTATCAAGTAGAAATGAAGATAGATTGCCATTCCTGCACAGATGTAAACATTTAATAACTTACTAGAGCTCTTATTTATCTGTAGTGTGGCTGACAGGAAGGGCTGCCCTCGAGGTAAGGAGCACTTAGCAGGGTTCCCAAGTTGGGACTCATAATGCAGTAACTTATACAAAAATTAAATGTGTTTTAAATAGTACGAAAGATGCATATAAAGAGATATAGATATAGAGACACAGGTACATATATATGCATATGAAATAGAGTTCTGTAGTATGAACCTGGTACCAAATGACATCTTCAAACATTTTTCTACAAAAAAGTGCATTCTGAGATCTATACAACAGGCTTAGTTCAAAATCAATGATAAGAGAAACATTCTGTAAATATCTTACTTTCTTTTAAGATTTTATTTATTTATTTGATAGAGAGAGAGAGTACAAGCAGGGGGAGGGGCAGAGGGAGAGGGACAAGCAGCTCCCCGCTGAGCAGGAAGCCTGACTCCAGGCTCAATCCCAGGACCCTGGGATCATCACCTGAGCCAAAGGCAGATGCTTAACCAACTGAGCCACCCAGGCAACCCTCTTATTTTCTTTTAATAATATTTTAGTCTGGTACCATTTACTTAAGAGTTATGTGACATATTAAAAGGAGTCTGGGGGCACCTGGGTGGCTCAGTTGGTTAAGCATCCAACTCTTGATTTCAGCTCAGGTCATAATCTCAGGGTCGTGAGATCAAGCCCCGCATTGGGCAACTCGCTCAGCACAGAGTCTGCTTAGAATTCTCCCTCTCCCTTCGCCCCTCCTCCAGCTCACACTTGTACTCGCACGCTCGCACTCTCTCTCTCCCTCTCTCCTCTAAAATAAATAAACAAAATCTTTAAAAGGGGTCTGGGTTTAAAAAGAAAATCTGAGCTTTACCACTTACTAGTTCTGTGACCTTAGAAAAGTTACTCAATTTTTCTGAGTCTCACTGTCACAACCGCTAACAAGGTTTTTACGAGAATTACATAATTAATAAGTAAAAGTCATGCACAAGGCCCAGCATTTTAGAGACATTAAATAATGCCTCTTTTTTTCTTTAATCACATTTTTTCTCAGCCTTCATCTTTCCAGGCCTTAGTAGTAACCCTTTCAGTGCACTGCCATATCACAGCTCTGTTCTACCCTGAATAACTTTGGATGCTCCGAAGCAGGCCTCCACAGTTTTAGAAGCAAGACTGCCATCTCAGAATCAGACTCACTCAGATTTAACTATTTAATGTGGACTCCTACTACCCGCCAGCCAATGAATGGAGCAGAGACCACGGAAGCCATCCTTGAATCCCAGAAGCTGAGGGTCAGATCACTTAATATCCCTACCCACTCTGCTTATCTCCCATCCTAACCAGTATCTCCACCACTAACTATTTAGCCACTTTTCTCCATTTGGCTGCTGGGATGTTCCTTTCCTTCTCAGGGATTTTTGATTTGTTCTGGGTCAGTCCTTCCTTCATTCCAAGGCTGAGGACTCTTGATTCATTCTAAGAAACTCATATAAAGTCAGATGTGTCCTGAGCTTCCAGAAGATTTTTACAATAGTTCATTTTTCATGCAAGCCCTGGCAATATGACACAGTCAGCACAGTTACAAAGAGACAGGATCCCTACAGGGCTATAGACCAGATCAGACATGCTGATGATTTTTTTTTTTTAAACAATCCACTAGTAATTCAGATCCCATCAATATTTTAACAGAAACCTCAAGAAATGGGTCATGTCTCCTTACAACATTAAAGGCCAGAGACATTCAAAAAGTTAATGGGTCTCTCACACTTTTTAGCTATGTAATGTTAGGCTCCTGAGACTCAGTTTCTTTGTAAAATGGTTATAACATGCAGGTAGTCCTTGCTTTCCACAGTTCTGAGATGTTTCTATTTCAATTACCCCAGTTTAGGTAAATAACAAGGTTCAAATGTCACCTACTAGGCATATAACCATGAAGGATTACATAAAAAGACAAACTTCACCACTAGCTCTTCAGTCCATAACTCACTACCTCAGTAACAGATGTGTATCATGATCCATGACCAATCACATCCCTTCTTCCAAAGCCTATGGGAGACTGATCATTGCGAACCTGCTAGTTCATGCACAGACAGAAAAGCAGGTAGCCGTGTTGCCTCCCTGTCTCTCCCAGTGATAAATCTACTCAACATCTTTCAAAAATGGGTAATCCAAAGAGATTACTGGCCCAAACACAGATTAAAGTGCAACAAAGAAACAGTGGTAAAACTGGAAGTGAAATTTGAATCAAACGGAAATGGGCTTACAGAAGCCACAGCTGACCATGGTAATGTTAACACCATCACTGTTCGAACGACTGGATGTGCAGCCGCAGTGACTTCCTGAAGTCAACTCATTTATCAACATAAATGAGCAAAAGGATGAAGATGTCCAGAGGAAGTGATGCCACCAAAAAAAACTTCATATTAAAGGAACTCCGGGAGGTATTTCATAACATCGAAAGCAAAAAGGATTGAATGCTAGAAGCTGGGCCAAACCTAGAAAGGTGTATGAAAATTCACTAAGGCATAGCAAAGGTGCTCCATATTATGTTACCTGACAAGACGAAGCAGGGAGAAATTGTTCACACCGCTCCTGATAAATTTTCAACTGCCAACGTTTCTATATTTTACACTACAGTGTACTAATCAGTATTAGTTCATTTACCTACACATTTATAACAACAGCAAGGGACTTTTTGACATTTTAACAAAAATTTTTAAAGGTCTGGAACTACTATAATCTTTCCCATTGGTTATTAAGATCACTTCACACAGTCTGGCCTGCACCATCGCTGTCATGGTCCTGCTCCACCTTGCAAACCAAGGACTGCCTGCACATCCTCTGGAAGGCTGTAGCAAGAATTAAATGATGTTCATAAAATATGTCAGGATGAGGTTGGGAAGGCAAGCATGGGCTAAATTCTCTAGGAGGCTAAATGCCTTTTATGCTGAGGATTAATTACAAATCCCTTAAGGATGACAGGGAACCAAAGAAGGGATTTAAGGAGAGTAGCAGGGTAGGACCTGCACTTTAGAAAAATACCTAGTCGTACTGGGCAGGATGGACTTTAGGAAAATTTTACTAAAAGAAGCAACTGTATCTCAATGTGGTTTTGATTTGAATTTCCCTGATGGCTAATGATTTTGAACATTTTTTCAAAAGCTAAATTGTGGAAGGACCCGAGATGCCCTTCAACAGATGACTGGATTAAGAAGATGTGGTCCACATATACAATGGAATATTACTCAGCCATCAGGAAGAACGATTACCCAACATTTGTAGCAACATGGACAGGACTGGAGGAGATTATGCTAAGCGAAATAAGTCAAGCAGAGAAAGACAATTATCATATGGTTTCACTCATTTATGGAACACCAGAAATAGCAGGGAGATGGGTAGGAGAAGGAAGGGAAGAATGAAGGGGGGGTATACAGAAGGGGGAATGAACCATGAGAGACTATGGACTCTGGGAAACAAACTGAGGGCCTCAGAGGGGAGGGGGGTGGGGGAATGGGATACACTGGTGATAGGTAGTAAGGAGGGCACGTATTGCATGGTGCACTGGGTGTTATACGCAAATAATGAATCATGGAACACTACATCAAAAACTAAGGATATACCGTATGGTGACTAACATAACATAATAAAAAATTATTAAAAAAAAATTAAAAAAGCAACTGTATTAAAATTAGGAATCTCTAAACTAAAACTGTGGCCTTCAGCATGGAGAAACCGCCTTTAAGAAATATTTAAATGCAGAACTGACCAAAGGCGGTGACTAACTAGAGACAGGTGCTGAGAATGGCTGTGGCTGTCTAGTCAGTGTCATACTTGCTGACATTTGCTGGAAGCCATGTGCCAGCTACTATCTTAAGGACTTTAATCCACCTACATATTAAACTCAGCAAATGCTCCTAACAAATTTAGGAGGTAGGTTCTCTTACTATTTTCACTGAGAGATAAGGAAAATGAGGCACAGAGAAGGTAACTTGCCTGGGGTCATACAGGTAATAAGTGATGCTGCTGAGACTGGGACCAGGGTGCCCAGGTCCAGAGCCACAATCTGAACCCACTCTTATCCCACTCACCCAGGAGACCACCTTCTTTTCATCTTTCACCCTATCGCTACACGTAGAGCCCTCTAGTGCTATGTGTCATCCCTCCCCAGCAGGCTGCTTTCCTTACTTCTGCCCTTGAGCGAATACTTATTAAGCAACCACTATGTGACCAGCACTGTATTTTTAAAGGTTCCATTTAAATCTAGCCCGGATCAACTTCTTATCTCCCCACCAACCTTTCCTTCCACACTGTAAGTTGTACAGCTGCACAGAACAAGAGGAAAAGAAGGAAAGGACCATTTATCTGAAAAGAAAATAATATAATTTCATGCATTTTGTAATCCCTCTACCTATAAGTTGTCATTTAAATCAAAAATTTTTGTGAGAGGAAGAACAGCACTGTCCGTGAAACTATTTTTTAAGCCACTTGAATCTAGCTTTCCATTCTAGATGGGCTTCCACCTCTTCCGTGCTGTTTCTAGAAAGATGGGTCTTCCTGAAAGAAAGCCTCTTAAGAAACTGTGTGCAAAAGATGGGCTGACATGTTTTTATACTTTCTAGGATTTCCAATGTAGTCCGCTAATGTCCTAGACAGGACTGGCATTTTCCATCTTCTTTTTTCCCCCAATTAATGGCACATTTTATCATAAGTACCTTTAAAATTAAACACATATTTCATTTTCCCTTTCCTCCCTAAAAGGTAGATACAGCTGCTTCAGTTATTTCCATCAATGGGATTCCCGCTATATAAATTTGTTTTCTACTCTATTAACTGAGTTATTTATTGAGTTACAGAAGGGGTCCAGGTGAATTCCAGAACTATCTAACAGAAGAAAAACAAATCTATCACACTGGTATTAAGCTATATTTTACTTATTCAGTTTATGCCAAAATACAGAAAATCGGTAGATGATAATTTAAATGGGTTACCAAAGAGTCTCTCAGAAATCAATCTCCCAATCATAGATTTATGCTCAAAGGGAAAAATAGTCATTCAGTTCTTGATTTATACCAGTCATTCATAAAAGTCTTCAACAGATAAGGGCCATAAATCTGTTCTCTGTAAAGTGTAAATCTTTGCCACAGGAGGGTAACACAGGCCTGCCTCCCTGAGATCACTCAGCTGTTGAGCAGCAGCTTATGGGGAAAAAAAGAGAAGATAATTTTTAGTTCAGTAGTTCCTACAACTTTTCTATCACTTGCCAAAGAGCTGACAATTTTATGACAGTCAAGAACGGAAAAACAAAGACCTCAAGGTTTGAATACTTTTTCCATATATTAGATCAAATAAATACATTAATAAATAAAGACTTGATTTAGCTAGAAATGGCTTTAATTAGACATGGCTACTTTCAAAAAATTTAAAACATTTTGCTGTCCATCTTAAATATTTTAGGTTTTATTTTTCTAAGAATAAAATGTGTTACATATAAATGTGTTTTGTTTTTGAACGGGAATTCTAGAAAAGTAAACTAAACTGCACATCAGCCAGACTATCAGCAGAAAAAAATGATTAAATTTTGTGCAGTAAAATTATTGAGACATACCCTCACAGATCTCACATTTTTTTTCTTTCCTTGATAATACTAAAGTCTCCTGTTACATCAGCATGAAGAGATTTCCCAAGTATCCTACACAAGTCTAAGCTCATAAATCCCTTATACTTGAGGGTGGCATAGTTAGGTTCAAATGTTTAAGGAGACAATTCCAGAGAAAAGATTTATCTAAACAAAGGTTTTCCAGAAGGTACCAAACGTCTACAATAAGCTGCCTCAGTTAGCACATATTTGAGCATTAAATAAGTCATCTTTTTACAATTTTTTTCAAAATGAACTATAAAATAACATTCCTAAAATTAGTATGTATTTGCCAAGAACCATTTATTGTTCAGAATGTATAACGGTTTTACCTACTTTTACTCTACTCTTTACCAAGAACATAACATTAGAACACTTCTACAAGGTTGAATTATAATTTTCATAGCAAATAAATTGATATGGTGTCTGTCTGAACTCCTGGTCCCTGGTTGCCCAAAAGGAATTTTCCTAATCCATTCAGATATCAAAAGCAAAACTAAACCCAGTTTAATTTACTGAGTCCTATAATACAATACTACCTAGAAATATTTCTTTTATATTTAGACTTCTCTGTATGGGAAATAAAAATGAAAAATAAAAAGCAATTGACTCCATGATTAAAACACAATTCAGGGTCTTTATCGATTGACTTTTCATTCCTGAATTTATTATTTTTATGTTCCCACTGCCCAAAAAAATCCATCTTATGAAATCATAGAAACCTGCTTATCTCAAGAAATTCTCCCTGTTGAAGATTCAATTAGCTCTGCTCTGTACTCCCTTTGCTCAGCAGCCAATCTGCTCGAAAGTTCATTGTTCTTTTGGTAGGAATCATGAAAATTAACTACATATTCTCCTCTCTCAAAGACAGAAAGCTCAGGTCCTGGTTCCTCAATAAAAATTTTACTCTTCTCTACCATCTGATATAAAGCAAGCCAACTATATGGGCCATAATAATAAAAAAAAACTATAAATTATTGGAATCATTTGTGTTTCAATTTTCTTGGGAAAAGGATGACAGCTTTCACCAACCAAATTATTCTTTTCTCTTTACATGCTAGATCTAGAATAGTTTCCTTTGACTCCTTATTAGGATTATTCCCTAGACATTTCAATTTAAGAGAAAAGGAAGTAGCAAAACAAAACAAAAAACAACTTTGAAATTAATCTATAATATTAATGAATGCTTATTATACTTTTGCTGGGATACAAAATTGGCCTGCCCATTAATATCTCTGATAATATGCAGGGAAAAATGACATAAAAATAAAATATTAGCACAGAACCCTGCAATACTTAATAAATGCTACCTATTTTTATATGATTACTTTTGAAAATCAGATCAATTGTTTCTGGTATGTTTCCCTGGAATGGCTAGTCTATCATATTTGTACCATTTCCCACGCCCTAAATATCCCCACTTTACTCCCACTTTTCATCCTCAGGTGCCAGGTTTTGCCAGAGTAGAGTTTTCAATTAATTAGAAATGCATGTGAACACAGAGCTACAGAAATATATTTTTTTACATACATATATATATATACATATATATTTTTTTACTTTTGTAAAGGTGCTAAGGAAGAAAAACTGTATGTTCTACAGTATTCTTCAAGAAATCCCCTTAGCGAGGCGCCTGGGTGGCTCAGTCGTTAAGCGTCTGCCTTTGGCTCAGGGCGTGATCCCAGCGTTCTGGGATCGAGCCCCGCATCAGGCTCCTCTGCTAGGAGCCTGCTTCTTCCTCTCCCACTCCCTCTGCTTGTGTTCTCTCTCTCTCTCTGGCTGTCTCTCTCTGTCAAATAAATAAATAAAATCTTTAAAAAAAAAAAAAAGAAATCCACTTAGCTTCACAGTCTAATAACAATTATTTAGATCCAATTCAAGTTCCACTGGTTGCATATAAGCTATGAGTTCTTTTCTATGATAGTGTGTGGGGGTTTTCACCCTTGATTTTGTCACTGCCCGCAGTATTTTCTTCATTTTTTTCTGAAAGGATTCATAGTTAGAACAATAGCATGTATGCAAATACTGATCCTTCAACCACGTAACAATAGTTTAGCTAGGTATAGAATTCTAAGGTCTGGGGGCGCCTGGGTGCACAGCGGTTAAGCATCTGCCTTCCGCTCAGGGTGTGATCCCAGCGTTATGGGATCGAGCCCCACATCAGGCTCCTCCGCTATGAGCCTGCTTCTTCCTCTCCCACTCCCCCTGCTTGTGTTCCCTCTCTCGCTAGCTGTCTCTCTCTCTCTGTCAAATAAATAAATAAAATCTTAAAAAAAAAAAAAAGAATTCTAAGGTCTGAGCTTCTTCCACTTGAAGGTAACATCTTTTATTCTGATCAGATACTTGTGGAATTTTCTTTTTATTTTGATTTTCAGAAATCTCATTATAGGTATATCAATAATTATTTCATTATATGCCTACTGTTACTGCTATCGGTAATCACGCCTCATGCTTTCCAATTTATTATTTGATTTCAGGCACCATCCAGTCTATTTAATTCCCCCATTCAGCAACAACGCTTTCCATTTTCAAGAATTCTTTCCCAAAGCCAGGTTATTTCTTTTTTGACGTCAGTCTCTTATTTTATAGATTCACCACAATGCAAATTTCATCACAAACTTACCAGGTCTCAGTTTAAATGCCATTCATCCAATGTGTGTCCAAACTAAAACCTAGGCTATCTGGCTTTTATTCAGGCTAGTCATAAAAAACTAGGGCAGCTCTGCGGAAATAAGGAAGTAGCACTTAGATTCCACAGGAGAGGCTCAACCACTCTAGGCATCTTAAGTCGATGGAATTGATAGCTCATCTTAAGAAGAACTTTGCCCACTTTCCAAAAGAGCCTCAAGTACCCAGAAATCAAGAAGGAAAGACACAGCCCCCGGAGAAGCTCTATTATTTGAGGTTAAGAGCAGGTTCTCATAAACCCACAGTACTCTAAAAGTCATCTCTAAATTAGAGGAGGAAAGGTAAGTCTTATGGTGTAACAACCATTGCCAAGTCCACAAGAGTATCAACCCAAACAAGAACTAACGAAAAGGCACTTCACCACCTAGTGGTGTTCTTTAGTTTCAAACATGTACACAATGTAGAAAATGTCCATTCTCTATTGATTTCATTTCACAATACAGCCAGTCTACATATGGTAGTCAATGCTGAAAATTAAACTTTACATATCTAAACTAATAGCATTAACATGAAATTTTAGCATATTCATAAAATATTTAAGTCAAAAGGTTTTCTATCAGAAAGTAGCAAAAAATTTGAAGTGCAGTTTTAAAAGATTGAGTAATTGTGAATGTGACAATTATTTAGTAAAAAACTAAATTTAACACTGAAATAACTAGAGGTGGGTGTACAGATAAGGAAATATTTTGTAAAAAAAAAAAAATCATTGATAGAAGGCTTTAATTTGCCCTTTCTCCTTTCGACTACCATTTAGACAACAATGCCATAAAACAATCTAAGTCTTATGCTTTAAAAATTAGTGTTCTGAGATGTGACAAATTCTTCCAGAAATATTCTCCTTATGTTAAAACACATACAATGAAAATGTTTCTTTAAAACAACGTATAATCCTACTTACTGTTGAGCCACATACCAAGCTCTGTAAAAGACAATATATGTCACCAAATTCAGCAAAACCTCCCCTTACCTCTCCCCAAAGACTGTGAAGACTATAAAGATCTATATGATAAAGAAGCACAGACCTATAAAACGCACAGGAGAAGTTCATTAACACCCAACTACTTGAGCACCTCTTCTACATACAGTAAAATGATTTGGTTACTGCTCCGAAAGAAAAATTAATGAGAAAGGAAAAATGCAGAAGAAGATCAGAAGGGTGTTGAAACCATCTGAGCTGTAAAGTCTTCCCTGCTGCTACCAATCCATCAAACTGTGTGAAATAAATGCTAGTTCACCTAACCTCTTAACATCTTTTAGGTTAAACAATACTTTCAAATTCACCAACCCAAAAAAGTAACATGAAAATTTTAATGCTAATACGACAATACCGTTAATCCTACTATATTACTAACGTTTTTTAAATTTAAAGGACATCAAATTGAATATTAAGTAGCATTTCGTTTTCACTCTAGGGCATTCTTTCCTTTGCAATAACTACGGAAGGCGCTCCAGAGTGCCACTGACAAAGAGGTTTGAGGGCCAGAGAAATAATACTTCAAAAACCCCATGCTTTGGTAGCACGTTCACAACCACCGGGGCTGGATGCATTTCTCATTATTATCTACTTCTGAGTCACTGGTACATCTCGAACAGCTTTGCATATTTTCCAGTTTTACTTATTTATCTTTGCTTTTCCACATTTCGCCCTTTTGATTGTAGAACTTCTAGGCAGGGATTAATACCAGGCCACATTGAGCTTAGTTTTGTTCTTGAGAGAAAGCTGTTAATTCTCTTTTAATAGCGTAGCATATTTCTTCAACACTGGGAACTTCAGTACTTAATTCATACACAGGTAGTTACCAACCTAAAGACAGATTATGTTCCAAAAGCGTACATGTAAATCAGCTGTTGGAACTGGGAACATATTTTCCCATGTGGTCAACGCTGAAGGGTGACGAGGATTCCTGACCAGCATTCAAAAATCGACCGAATCCACAATGAAGCTCCTGTCACAAAAGAATTCTACAGAGCTGATGGTGGTGTCCTGGAAAGCCTCCAGTACGGCAACTTCCCTGTAGGCTGCCCTGGTGAGAAAGACTGGAAGCCTCTCATGGGTGTTTCTCTGGACAGTCACACTAGAGGTGAAGGGGGAACAGGTGCTCTAGCTTCGGGGGTGAGAAAATGGACAGAAGAGAGGATGGTAGCAATCCTAGGGACTGACTTCATAATCAAGTTCCCACAAAGATGTGGTGCATTACAGTAGGTAAGAATGTGGATCCCGAAGCCAGAATGCCTGCGTATGAATGCCAAGTCTGCCACCCTGGGCAAGTTACTGAAGCCCTCTGGGCTATGTTTTCCTGATCAGTAAAAAAAAAGAATAAGGACAGTTTCTTCACAGGATTTGTTGTGAGGAGGAAGCGAGTTAACATACATCAAGTGCTTCCGACAGTCAACCCTCCCAAAGTGTTGTGCATACTTGTTACTGTGATTAATTTTCCTAAGTAGAACAGACCAACACTACACACAGCACTGCCCACAGCAGCTCTCAGAATACACTCTGGAAGGTCTTCACAACGAACGTCGTCACAAGGCCACTTCTGCTACATACGTACTTTCAAATTATCTCATCCTTATGTGGAGAGTTGGTTCTATTAAGGTTCTGTTTCAAATCCTGTTGAGCATACAGATGAAAGCATAAATATTTTTTGGTGCAACTGATAGGTTTGTTTGGTTTTTTTTAAATGACTGCACTTTTGGCTTAGTGCTAAGCAGAGGGGATCAAGAACGGCTGCGTTACTCTTTGCTCTTTCTGGAGCAGAATGCTCTCAACTGCCTACTTGTGATTATTTGTATTAAAGTGAATATTCCATTCCATTCACAACCACTGAAAAAAGAAACCACAGTACGCCTTGGGATTTATTTTTTATCCTATTGTTGTAATTTAGAGGAGTCTGACAGCATCTAGCAAATTAGTAAAACCCAAGAAAAGGTGCTATCATCAGAGAAATCATTTCCAAGTGTTCTAGTGTTTTACAGCAAGTATTTATGTCTTTCTTTTCATTCTAGCCTATTTTGCAATCTCATTTCTTTCCCTACCACCCTACTGAAACCATGCCTTCTAAAATATCCAATGACTTCCATTTGCCAAATCCAGGAGACGACTTTCAGACTTCGACTTGCCACATCTCAGCAGTATATGTCACTGTTGGACACTACTATTCTATTCACTCAACAAATGTCTATTCGGTGTGTACCGTGCACCAGGTACCACACTACACACAGTGGATACGGCATGGAAGAGACTGTCAGGGCAGGCAGAAAGGCAACAAATACATAACTGCACAAGTAAATATCTGACTACAATTGGGACAAGGGTGACTGAAGGAGAGATACAAGAGGTAGCAAGTACATAAACTTATATTTGCCTTAGTACGCTAAAGCAATCAAACCTAGCCTAGAGGGTCAGAGAAAGTCATAGTTAAGTAAAAGCTTGAAGAGTCGGTAGCATTTGGCCACAGAAAGAAGCAAAATGGGACTCAGGGAAAGAAAACAGCATATGCAAAGGATGCAGGGCTGAAAGAGTCTTTCTCAGCTGGAGAAACTAAAAGAAGGTCCGACTGCACGAAGCAGGAAGAAGAGAAAGTGTCATGAGAAGATGCTGGAGATGTGGGCAAAGACCAGGAGGTGCTCCAAATTCTATCAGTTCTACAGTTTTAAAAAGAAATGGTATACATTTTACCCTACAGCCACAACTAGAGTGCCTCAGTCTCCAAATGCCTAGTTCACCATCCTGTGTATCTTCTAACACACCAACCTGCCTCCACTGAGTTATTCCATAAATGAAGAATTGCTCATCTACATAACTCATTTGTTTTGTAGTTCTTTTTCTTTACATTTAACATCTGTGAAATGGGTTGCATATACCCAATGACATCTTACAATTAATTGGCAGCCTTTTTTTTTAGTGAAACATAAAATAACAATGTATCTTTTTAATTAGTGGCATCTGAGATTCAATTAAATATAATATCTATTTTTTTTTTAAAGTAAAATGCTCCTATGCTGAGTGGGTATTTGAAGGAATGCAAACTGTTGCGGTACTTTCCTAAGTGAAAATAAATGACTTCACCACCTATAAAAACAACTACCAGAAGTGTGCTCTGACAGAATCCCTTAGGACTGTAACTGCTTTTATGGGCTCAGATAGGTCAAATTTCTTCTAAAGAGCTGAGTAAATTCCTATACTGCCAAGACGCTGGCTGAAGATTCTGCAAGACATAATTGTAAGGAAACAAGTTTCAACAACTGTCAAGAATGGTAAAAATCAGGAGTATCACCACCAGCAGGGGAGGAAAAGGAGTGCATAGGGAATGTATGGTTTACCTCTACCACCTCTCTTGGTTCTAAACAACTAGGCGTAACCACAAATAACCGACAGGAATTAAAACAGATGGGTCATTAAAACATGGGCTTTAGTAGGGAATTCGTAGCATACAACACTCCCAACAGGTTCTGGTAAACTCTGTTAAAGGATGTAGCTTAGGCCTAAAGTCAAAATGGGGTTCCTATGTCCTTCCTCCTGACCAGGTTCTGAGCAAGACTTCACTGATTCACCCAGCCACAGGAAGGCTGGGACACAGAACTAGAAACAGGACAGATCAGGCCAGGACCCCATCTCCCCTTTAAGTTATCGCCTGGAGGCAAAAGGCAAGAAGTAAAGGAGAGCCTTGTCCACCTGTGAAGCACTAAGTGAGAAACAGAACAGAGGCTACGTGGAGACACAGTACTTTCACCCATATTATTGTCAGGCTCCAAACTTCACAATTTGCCATTCTTTCTCCCATGGCGAGAAGCCAATAAAGAGAAACGAGGGAGACCCAAAGTGGAAACGGAGTTCTCTATAACACAAAGAAGTGAGACCAACACCTTCCCAAAAGGTGAAAATGTTAGTAACACTACTTCCAAATCTGATCATAGGTATCTTTCTTTCTACAACTACCTAAGCTGTGTAATTTGACACTTGATACAACAAAGCCATAAAGATTTATAGGATCCATAATCATTACCTTGACAACGAAGATAAAATCTACTATCATAAAATACTCCATACTCTAAAGGAGACAGCAATGACTTTTGCAGCAAAGATATCTTTTACCCTGCTTATTTGCACACACCATCTGCTTTATTAGCATGTCATGTCACACAGAACTGCTCTTGTAATTGCAAGCCTCATATTACAATAACACTAGCGGAATATGAAGGTACGGAAGAGACAACACGCCGAGAAGGAGAGAACAGCTAATTTATTTAGTCTTGCCCTACCTTGTCCCAAAATAATTTAAGCGGCCTAGTATTCATTTGCCTAGCCATTCAAAAACATGTTTTCACACTTACATGCAAGGCATACTGTACCAGACAATGGAGATAAAACAGTAGGAAAATATGGTTAATATGCTTTTTTATGCTAAAGAAATTGACAGTCCTGTAACAGAAATAATCTGCTAAATACACAGTAAGGAAAAATGGCAGAGATTGTAAAGTTCAGTAGTAGGGATGCAGAGCAACCAGTAGATAGATGGGTAGATGTCCTTCGCATCCATTTTTATACTTTTCCAAGTGCACGGCAATATAGAGTATGACTTTATGGTTTTCTTAACTTACACGGATGATGTTATACTGTGTCTATCATTCTGCAACTCACCTCATGTTTTATGGTTTTAAGTCTGCCCCTGCTTATATATACACAAAGCCACGATACACACAGAGACACCCCTGCAATACAGGCTTCCGCTACAGGATTACCACACATTTTATTTACCCTTCCCGACCAATAAATACTGAGGCTGCAGCTCTCCCCTACATCAACTGATGGATCCAGGAGCCTCATTTTAAGTCTATTTCTGTGGCACATGCAAGTTTTCCTCTAGGCCATCTAACCTTCCAGATCCTTCAGTTTCCTTTCTCAGTCAGTTACTGTGATGAATAAAAAATATAAAGGCTATAAAGCACTTTCTAAATAGTCAAGTTCCACATAACCTTAAAAAGTTAAACGCAGATTACTATATGACCCGACAATTCCACAGCTAGATACATAACCGAGAGAATGAAAACCTATCTTCACACAAAAACTTGTATATGAATGTTCACAGTAGTATTACAGTATTATTTGTAATAGCCCCAAAGCAGAAACAATTCAAATGTCCATCAACTGATGAATAAATAAAATGCCACATACCCATACAATGGAATGTTATTTAGCACTGAAAAGGGGGGGAGGTACTGACACCCACTACAGCGCTGATGAACCTTGGGAACATTATCCAAAGAGGAAAAAGAAGGGAAAAATCCAGTCACAAAGTCAAGTATTTATAGTTCCATTTATATAAAATAACATATCATAAGAAGAAACAAATTCATAAAGACAGAAAGTAAAGATTAGTGGTTGCCAGGGGCTGCAGGGAGGAGGGAATGGGCAGTCTAGTCAGTCTGGAACTTCCTTCTGAGGTGATGAACATGTTCTGAATTAGATGGTGCGATGTTTATATAACCTTGTGAGTAGGCTAAAAATCACTAACCTGTGCACTTTAAAATGGTGAATTTTATGCTATGTGAAGTATATCTCAAAAAAATAAAAAGAAAATGCTTTAAACTGCCCCAGACAGGAACTATGACTTACGCATCTTTGCATCCCACAAAATATCTTGTATATGGTAGGCTCTCAAGTTATATATTTAGTACATTAATATTATGGACACCAAGAATCTCATTACTCCAAATTAATTGGAAGCTTTGCCCCTAGACTATCCCAATTTATATCTATTCTCTGATTTTATTAAGATGAAATGTAATTCTTATTAAAGAAGGTGGAGGCCATCCTATCATAAATTTAGTTGTTCCTAGGTTATGGGTGTTCATAGTGTGCCATCTTCCAGTACTTGGTGAGGAGTGAAAATCTGCAGACAAGGAATTCCAGGGAGATCGATCAGGCTGGGTCACAGGTTGGGGGGTGGGGGCAGAAACCAGGGACAATTTCTGTCCAGGGTCCTGAGCTTAGCTCCATAAGCCTCCCACCCATGAACACAGACAATGTGAATTTGCAGAAAACCTGACTTAATTATATAAAAGAAAATCTATTTAATTAAATCTTAATTTAATTTGCCTAGTCTGTTTTCTGCTTTTGGTAAACTTTGAAACAATACACTAATTATGTATATCATTACATTGTGTCAGATAAATTATTTGTAGGTTTTATCAATATGAAACTCCATGGAGACTTCCTTCATTCCTCATTCAAAGTACATTTATTAAAGAAAAGACCTACTATCCAAGGCAATAGGTTCATATCTAGTGAACCAAGTTCCAGGACTTGTCAAGTCCTCACTGACATTACACAAGTTACACTCCAGAATTCACTGTATGTTGCTCTCAAGTTCTAGTCAAGTCAGCTCAGCCTTTTTTAATTATGGAGAGAACAGACACAAAAAATACAGGAAAAATAAGAAAAATTAGTGTGAATAACAGAAATCACTGCATTAAAAGGGAGTTTTTCCAGGTTAACATTAGCACCCTGTTCATCGTTTCCTGGTAGCGTATCTACAGCACTTCAGATTTGCTGAGAAGCATCACAGTTGCGTGAGATAACTGAGTGGATCTCTAAGCTGACAAACGACAAGCTAGAATGTACTATTGATAAAATACATGAACGGCAAAAGGGGCGGAATCCAAACTTTAGCTCCCAATTTATTTATATCACTGTATCATTTGTTTCTTATGATTGTAATTAGAGCCAATTGTTCTCGCTTGAAAGGGAAATAAATTTAATCTGCTAACACCGAAGAGTGACCTAGACTGCCTTTCCTCGAGTCTCATTCTGCTTGGCCTGCGTGCAGCACCTGACGACAATGGCCAGCAGGCACTTTGGAAGCGCTTATTCCTCAGTGTGGAAACTACGTGATCGTCCTCTTGTCCTCTCACTCTAACTCTCCTGTGTCTTACAGTGATCTTCTCCCTTTTCCCCTTGTTCTTCCCTGGCAGCTCTCAAAAGCCAAGCCTCAACCTCATTTTTTCTGTAAGATATTCTGTTATATCTGTTATTAAAAAGCTCTTCTTCCAGTGTTTTGAAAGGGCCCTGTCCATTTAACATTCAAAACAACATCTGCGTCTGGCATCTCATCCTCCAACTTCCCTCTACACCACGCAGCCACCAGTGAAGAGCTTATTACGGCAAAGGAAGGAAAGAAACAAGCGCAGTTCAAATTCTGACCCTGTCACTTACTGGTTATGTCACTTTTGACAGAATAGTTAGGTTGCTGGAGCTTCCGCTTCTATAAAATGTGTACAATAATACCTCTTTCCAAAGGGATGTTGGATTAAATTGTGATGATGATGATGACAACATTTAAATGTTAGTTATTATGCGTCACATACCGTTAAGCACTTTACACATATTAACTCATTTACTCTTCGCAAGAATCCTACTATTACACCCCTTTTACAGGTGAGAAAACTAAGGCACAGAACACAGAAAGCATATTCGCAAGGCCCCTATCACCGTAGCTAACAGGCATTCAATAAACAGTGGCTGCTCTCATGAATACCTCTACACTGTGACTGTCAAACGCATATCCCATAAAACACAGACCTTCATTCACTTGAACTCTGCTGGGGGATTTCCAGACCATGTCTCACCAGCATAAATGTAACAATGCCAAAACTCAAACTCAGGGTTCCATTTCCCTCCAGGCAGCCTACCTGCACACAGCACATGGTTCTCAGCCTCTCAGGAGGACGGCGCTCACTTCCTACTTGGACTCCTCTTTTCTCCATTTCCACCTCCTTGACCCCTGTCCTGCCGGAGGGCTGGATTCCAAAGCCAAACCAACTACACTAAATATATGCTTCCAGAGCAATTCCGTAACTTATATAAAATTTGATGGAAACAAAAAGTGGCAACACCGCAAAGCCCATCCATAAGGGATGTCTAAAAGGCAACAGAGGGATAAGAGGCAGAAGCAAGACTCCCTGATGGTGAGGGCAACCAGGTGATAGACGAAGGAGCAAATATGTGATTAGACTGCAACCCGTTCTCAGAGTAACCAAGAGCACTGCTGAAATGCCCCTGACGACATCCAAAACAAAAACACAATAAAATCTTTAAAGAGACCATCGTGAGAGAAAGGTGGGATGAAAGCTTATGAAGACTGGTGAAACCTGAGCAAGGAGTGGAAAAACACTAATCCATATTGAATAAAAATCCATGTTAATCAGAAGCAAAAGTGTCAGTTTACATTACCTGGGTTTGTTTTTATGTCATGAAAAAGAAAGCAAACTCTTATCTCAAGGGTGGGGAGGGAAAGAAGCTAACCCCAGTAATGTCATTCTTACAGGTTTCATTTTAGCAGCCTGACAAGCCCGCACTATGTGGCTCCAACTATCAATAGGGCTGACAGAACCACTTAAGCTAATTAACTAGCTAGGTCTTTAAAATGCAATGGGAACTGTACATCAGCATCACTTATTATTGCAAAACTGGAAACTGCTAAATAAACATTGCAAAGCCTTCAGTAAATAAATGGCACTGCCATTCAATAATGCATTATTATCAAACTTTAGTGAATACAGTTGAGTATGGAAAAGCAAATAAAGTTCTAAAAGCAGAATTTAAAATTTCTATTACTATAAAACAACTTATGATTATTTAATAAAGTAATCGATGGTACTGTCCCACATATCAACTATAAACAGTTAACTCAAGTACAGGTCAAATCAATAAGTTTATATAAACAGGTGCCTAAAAAGAATGATCAATTCAACATACAAAAACCAAAGAGTAAGTGGCTAAAACCACCTTGAATAACAAGATAAATGAGATACTCGAATATATTAAATATTTCTTCAGTAATTTATCAGATGGGATGCTGTATGAAATTTCTTCATAATAACTCCTTCAGAAATAATAACCAGAATGTAAATTTAAAAAAAAATCAATAAAGCCACAGCTTATGGTTAAAGACTATAAAGAGGACTGTGAAGTAATAATATAAAATAGAGGAAAGCAACATTTTAGTCATAAAGTGAATTATTTGAGCCAAAAGAAAAGAATGAACGATGGGGGCGTCTGGGTGGCACAGTCAGTTGAGCGTCCAACTCTTGATTTCGGCTCTGGTCACGATCTCAGGGTCGTGGGATTGAGCCTTACGTTGGGCGCCACAGTGTGTGCGCAATCTGCTTGGGATTCTCTCTCTCCCTCTCCCCTCTTCCCTCTTCCCCTGCGCATGTACGCGCACCCTCTCTCTCTTTTTAAAGAAATACAACAAAATAAAAGAGTGCACTATGGCATTCTCCAGGTCCTACGAGTACACTGGTCTTTACCTGATTCTCAGCTCCGGCTATTGCCGGGAACAGGACTACACGTGCCTCTCTCTCCAGAGCTAAGCACCAAGCCTGGCACACAGCAGTCATGCAATAAGTAGCCATTAAAGGATTGGTTTACACATCTGTTTCTGCCACAAAAGCGGGAACTTCCTGAAGAGAAGGAGCAATTCTTACTTATCCTTGTACACTGAACCCATAGAACAGTGCCCAACAAACAATATGCACCCGGGGAATGTTTGCTAAATGAAGGATCTTTATCTCCAAGTTATAGCGCCCAGCTCGGGATTTTATAATGCAGGTAAGTAATACATGTCCCTCACATAAGCTGATCTCCGGAAAATAAATATATGAGAGGACTGGCTTCCCAATGTGACACATGGAGATAAACATATTTCTGAATGTAAGGATGTTGTCTTTATGCTTATTTTTCCTTCATTTATGTGTTCTTTCATTTGTATCTTTTAATCACAGATACCGAAGCACGTTGCTGACACCAGTCAACCATGAACTGGTCAAGAAAATACCACCTCACATGATGCAAAATCTGTAGAGCCCGGCCCTGTGCAAGAGCCCGCACAGAAGCTTTGTTTTCTATCAGTCACTGAAAGAACAAATGTTTGGTAATGGCTATTTGTTTGAAAATCCCTGCTGTGATCTATCAAATTTTTAATATGAAGTTCCAGGAAGCCCAGAGAATTCTGAGTAGGCTGTGAACTCCGGGGCAAACAGAAGCCACCTTGCAGGGTCTTCTTTGACCCCAAGCATCATTAGAGCAGACCAGTATTCCTCGTCTCAGTTCACTGTGTGTTTTGGGGGATTTGTTTTTCCCCCACCCATTACGGAGAGACAGAGCAATTTTGGGTGAAAAAAATAATCTCTGCCCTTTCCTCTAGGGTTCTTGATTCCATGGGTAACCAATGCTCTGTGCCTCAACACTCTGCAATTTACTCAACCTTGTCTACAAAGAGGTAAAAATTAGAATGGATATTTTCTTCTTTTCCATTTTAATATAAAAGCAGACTGCTCACATTCTAAATGTATTGTTCATGCTTATTTTACAAACTGGAAACTTCATCAATTCATCAACTGACTTTCAAAATTCATTCTGTGTGTATATCAATGCTTCCAAACGTGCATAAATATAACTCCACTCACGTGTGTGTGTGTGTGCGTGTGTGCGTGCGCACACTTATTGTGGACACTGTGTGTGGCTTACACACAAAGTCTTTAATGAAGGATCAGAGAGTAGTGATACTTCCTCTTAGATATCCCTTCTTCTGAAACACATCCAAAAACTGGAAGACTTGTTTCGCACCCTTGTGTGCATGGTAAAGCTAAATGCTTTCCATATGATGTTTCATTCAATTTGCAAAATGATCCATGGAGAAATCAAAACTCAGGTGGATTACTGAATTGGCCCAAAGGTGAAGAAAGAGAGACAAGATGTAAACAAGATCTGTCTGATCCGAGAGTATCTGATCTTGGCAATAATATACCAAGGCAGTACAGTAGGGGAGGAAAAAAAGAATCTAGCAAGTTTCCCTCAGACACAACTGGTAATTCCACAGAAAGAAATGAGAAACACATTTGCTACTTAGGTACAAATCTGTTATTTACATTGTCTGGGATATCTGAAAAGTCTTCCCACAGATTTTATGTATATTGCATTTATATATATTGTGTATACACTATACACACACACACACATATATATATATATATATGCATTTTTAAAACCAAGATTCCAGTGTAACACACATATCCAAGTTCTACGCCAAGAGAACCTCTGGGAGATGATAATTGACTAAGTTCATATTTCAGTGCATCAGCTTTTAAATGAGGGCAAAAAAATCACCTGAATCAACCACTTGATTAACATACTCAAGAGGATTTTTTTAAAGAAAATTAAACAAAACTATACTGAGGAAGAAAGAAATGAAATAAAATCAAGAGTAAAAACGTTAACTTCCTTACAGGGTCAGTTACTAAGCCACTACTCTTGACCCTGTTCTATCAACCCTGCTCAAGTTAAATTTTTTTATATGCATATCTTATCATGCCACTCTCCTCTCAAATCCTTCTCTGTCTACATATTACTCCAGCATGGGACAAACTCGAAAGCTTTCAATGGCAAAAGGCAAGTAAAATAGTTGAGTATGGGACTAAGGAGGTGTAGGGATTGCAGAGAACGGGGAGAGCACACACCTGTAAAGGTGGTTTGACACAGTATGTTCAGGGTAAACACTGAAACCAGTGTTCAGTCCAGTGGCTACTTGTTTCCAAGCTGTGCACTGACAGCATAAAACCTTGCTGTTTTGTCAAGCAACAAGGCTCTAGGATTTCTGGACAGGACATGTCCCAAGTTTTATTTCCAATTACTCTACCCCACCCCTCAAACTTCAAGCTCCTGTAATAGCAGGGTACTTGACAGAGCTATCAGTATGCCACACTTACTTCTTTCAGAAAGTATTTCAGGACTAAGGAAGGTTTTACAAATGAGGAAGTTGGACTAGGCCAGTTCTGGAATAGATCTTCATTAACAATGGGATGGGCTGGTGATGGGCAGTAAGGAGGGCACGTACTGCATGGTGCACTGGGTGTTATACGCAAGTAATGACTCATGGAACTTTTCATCAAAAACTAGGGATATACTGTATGGTGACTAACATAATATAATTTAAAAAATAAATAAATAAATAAAAACAATGGGAAAATTGAAACTGGCCAAAGTCACAAATGTTGCTTGTAGTCAGGCCATAATCAGAACCCAAACCCTCTGGCAACTAGTTCAATTTTTAAATCCAACTGTTTCTGCTCAGAATCTTTCTACATTTGGCAACTCCTCTTATCTAAAAGGTTCATGTGAATATTTTCATTTACTTAATACAAACACTGAAACCTCAATCTTATTATGCACATTACAGAACACAAAATTAACAAGTTACAGTATTTTAAACTTCATGTCTTGAAAATATTCCAAAATAGCTTTTACGTTCTTGTCCAATCAAAACACATTTATTAAAATACCAATTACGGCAGCATTTAAAAGGATCCTATATTGTACCCTGGACAGAAGTGAACCATTTACCAAGGCTGCAGTTGTTCAATCTCTGGAGTAATTGACCTCAGTCATGTAAAAACACTGACAAGAATCAACTGGCTTTCGGCCCAGAGGAGCTTTCAAATCCAGTTCAGAAGTATATAATAATTCTAAACATCTCCAACTACTTTTCCAATAAGTATTCCTGTACCCCTAAACTAATGTCAAGCTAAGGGCAGAAGAATACATTGTTTAGGTAAACAAAAGACAGCAAAGTGCGTTAATACTAATGCTATCAATTCTCGATGATCTGAGAACGACAGGTGGATACAGATACAGACACACATACAGATACTTACCGTACTGCTTTCATGCAATGTGGAATATGCTACTCCAGTACCGAGACATGTGCCATGCTCCCACCCCCTCAAAGCACTAAAGTGAGCAACCAGTATGGAAACAGACAATAGTAACAGACTATTTTAATAGATAGTAACCACTGGACTATTTTACACCAAAAACCTGATATGGTGTTGGATCTCCCTTTCTTATTATTCTTGTGCTTTTTTTACTCTTTATTCAGACAGCTAGGTATCATCTGTCATTTTCTTCCTAGATGCAAGAGAATTTTTGTTTGCATAAGTCATTACCTAAACAAACACTCCTTAAATTAGAACCAAAATATCTGTTTTTCAGTGACTTTGAGTCTGCATCACAAATCAAACAGAAAACATACTCAAACAGTCACATATTAAAATAATCTGAGATGGGCAATAATAACTAAAACTTTTCCAGGATTAATTTCCAAACATTTGAAAGAAACAATCATTCCTTACTTTTATGGGGGGAAAACGTAAAATAAAATCACAAAATCTTAAACTAAAGGAAATGTAGAGATCTCCTAATGAGTAAACTAATGACAAACAGAAGTACGGAAATGTTGGTTTATGTAATTTATAATAAACCAAAGTATGCATAATTAAATCTCTATCAATCAGAAGCCATCGCATTTACATAAGAGCTAAATAATTTTAGTAAATTTCCACACAGAGTTATAATACAACCTACTGTTGACTTCAGAATAAGTTTATATTGACTAATAGACTCAAACTTTAAACACATTGGTTTCTATTTTTAACCTACACAAACGGTGAAGGGAAAATTGCAATCAAAAAGAAAAACAACATTGTGATTTATTTAAACACCTCAAAATGTCATCATAAAATGGCCCAAGTAAAAAAAAAGGAACTACTTCAAATTATTCGCTTTCACAATGCATATTCTTATTTCCCTTGGCAAATTTAATTGTGTTTTGTGTATGACCTTTAAAGCATCATTGTCACAGCATGATGATAACATCCAAATAATTTCAATAAAATATCTACCACAGATGGGAAGTAATAAAATCATAACAAAATACTCAAGCTTTATAATAGTATCTAAGAGAATTTCTTTTCTAAAACTTAGTCCTTGCCTCCTCAGAAATGAATATTGTGTTCCAAGTGAATTTCTTGGGAAGACACAATAAAATATTGAGGCGCCTCTCCCGTTACTCTCTGAATAGGCAAACTTCACCATCCTGTATGTCTGATCATTCAATTCTTCAGACCTCATTAACGCCTTTCCTAAGAATCTCAATTAGATCTTACACATATCCCCTGCATATCCTACGGAGTACTACACACTAAGCCCCATGGAGCATTCTCTTAAGGTCTTTTTGCATTTATTTTCTGCACATTATTTTCTGTAAATGACACCACTCTATCATTCATGATTGGCGTAAAAGCCATAAGTTTTCTGCTTGTTTTATATCTCCTACAATGACTAGCACAAGGTACACATACAGCAGGTGCTCAGATGCCCTGATTGACGAAAGCTGTAAAGATATCCACACAAATATATGACAGTATAAATATAAACTCGTAGCAAACGCCATCACTGGCCTTCAAGTGTAGATAAATAATGATAAAAATTGAAAGGCTATGCATTTGTACAAATGGGATTTGCTCTCATGTTGACCAATATTCAAATGTTATTTTACATTTTAAGTATTTGGGAAACTAAGAGATAATTTTTATAGTCAAACATTAGTAGATATAAAATCATAACTAATAAGCAGTACTATCCCTATTGTTTAGATAGGGAAACTAAGGCTCAGAGAAGTATAATACAATAGCCCAAAGAATAAGAAAGAAGTAAAGCCAGAAATCAAATTTAGGTCTTCACAACCAGTGAACTTTGGTTGGTTTGGGCTATTGTGGCCATGAAAGCCTTGCTGTTTTCCCCAACAAACCATAAAATTACCATTTTCTATGGATTCCACATAGGAAAAGTTTTGGGAATACTTTTTGACCCTACCAGTACTGCCTCTATGAACGTTTTTCAGTAATAAAAAAACTTCCAGGAGGGTACTGCCATTCTCAAGGCTGCATGTTGATACTTCTGTTAAAACACACTCATTCCTCACTACACCTTTGTGAAATAACTTGAAGTCTAGAATTTTGATATCTCTAGTTTTGCTTTTTGTTTTTTTAAAATTGCTTTGGTTATCCAGGTTCCTTTTGCTTCCATACAAATTTTAGAATTTCTTTGTTCTAGTTCTGTGAAAAATGCTATTGGCATTTTGATAGGAATTACATTAAATGTGTAAATTGCTTTGGGTAGTATAGACATTTTAACAATATTCTTTGTGTTGCCTTCAGTTACTTTCATCAGTGTTTTATAGTTTTCAGAGTACAGCTCATTTGACACCTCTTTGGTTAGGTTTATTCCTAGGTACCTTATTATTTTGGTGCAACTATAAATGGGATTGTTTTCTTAATTTCTCTTTCTGCTACTTCATTATTAGTGTAGAGAAATGCAAAAGAATGTGACTTTACTAATTCATCTATCAGTTCTAGCAGTTTTTTTGGTGGAGTCTTTAGGGTTTTCTACATAGAGTACCATGCCATCTGCAAATAGTCGAAGTTTTACTACTTCTTTACAATTTGGATGCCTTTTGCTCCTTTTTGTTGTCTGATTGCTGTGACTAGCACTTCCAGTACTATGGTGAACAAAACTGGTGAAAGTGGACATCCTTGTCTTGTTCCTGACCTTAGGGGGAAAGCTCTCAGTTTTTCCCCATTGAGTACGATGTTAGCTGTGGGTTTTTCATGTATGGCCTTTATCGTGTTGAGGTATGTTCCTTCTAAACCTACTTTGTTGAGGGCTTTTATCATGAACAGGTGTTGTACTTTGTCAAATGTGTTCTCTGTATCTATTGAAATGATCATATGGTTTTCATCCTTTCTCTTGTTGATGTGATGTATGACATTGATTGATTTGTGAATATTGAACCACCCTTGCATCCCAGGAATAAATCCCACTTGATCATGATTAGTGATTTTTTTTAATGGACTGCTGGATTCAGATTGCTAGTATTTTATTGAGGATTTTCGCATCTATGTTCATCAAAGATATTGGCCTGTAATTCTTTTTGTAATCAAAACAGTATGGTACTGGCACAAAAACAGACACACAGATCAATGGAACACAGATGAGAAAACCCAGAAATAAACCCACAATTATATGGTCAATTTAAGCTTTGACAAAGCAGGAAACAATATCCAATGGGAAAAAGACAGTCTATTCAAAAAATGGTGTTGGGAAAACTGGACAGCAATACGCAAAAGAATGAAAGTGGACCAGTTTCTTATGTCATACACAAAAATAAGCTCCAAACAGATTAAAAACCTAAATGTGAGACCTGATAAAAATCCTAAAAGAGAACACAGGCAGTAATTTCTTTGACACTGGCCATAGCAACTTTTTCCTAGATTCTTCCTGAGGCAAGGGAAACAAAAGCAAAAATAAACTATGGGGATTACATAGAAATAAAAAGTTTCTGCACAGCCAAGGAAACAATCAACACAACTAAAAGAAAACTTACTGAATAGAAGAAGATATTAGCAAATGACATATCTGATAAAAGATTAGTATCCAAAATATATAAAGAACTTATACAACTCAGCACCCAAAAAACAAATCCAATTAAAAATGGGCAGAAGACATGAAACGACATTTCTCCAAAAAAGATATAGAGACAGCCCATAGTCATATGAAAAGATCATTAACATCACTCATCATCAGGGAAATGCGAATCAAAACTACAGTGAGATATGATCTCACCCCTGTTAGAATGGGTAAAATAAAATACATAAGAGACAACAGGTGTTGGTGAGGATGTAGAGAAAAAGGAACCCTCTTGCGCTATTGGTGGGAATGCAAGCTAGTGCACCCACTGTGGTTAACGATATGGAGATGCCTCAAAAAGTTAAAAATACAACTACCTTATGATACAGTAATTGTACTGCTGGGTTTTTACCAAAAAAATACAGAAACAAACTTTACAGGGATACATGCACCCCTATGTTTATAGCAGCATTATTTACTATAAGTTATGGAAGCAGTCCAAGTGCCCGTCAACTGATGAATAGATAAACAATCTGTGGTGTGTGTGTATATGTATGTACACACACACACACACACACACACACACACACACACACACACACGGACGTACAATGGAGTATTATTCAGCCACAGGAAGAATGAAATCTTGCCATTTGCAATGACATGGGTGGAGCTAGAGAGTATAATGCTAAGCAAAATAAGTCAGAGAAATACAAATACTATATGATTGAGCAAAGGTAGAGAGAAAGAGAGAGAGACAAACCAAGAAACAGACTCTTAACTATAGAGAACTGATGGTTTCCAGGGCAGGGGGGAGGTGGGAAATGGGTGAAATAGGTGACAGGGATTAAGGAGTGCACTTGTCATGATGAGCACTGGGTGACATATGGTATTGTTCAATCACTATATTCTACACCTGAAACTAATGTAACACTGTATGTTAAATATACTGGAATCAAAATAAAATGAAATTTTAAAAACACTCATTCTTTAGAACGGGAAAACTGTAATTGTTTAAATTTCCATTTTCTTAGTTACCTTTCCATTTTTATCCTGCCTCCATGATATTATGCTCAACTCATATTCAATGCAGTTGTGGGTATTGCCCCAAAATCTTCACACGATAATTCTAAAAAACTTTTCAACACTTGCACAAGTCATGAACATCATGCTTTAAGTATAAAATTCAGTAAGGATAGAATTATCTGGATATTTATCGGGCTCTGTTGACAGCTCCCCTCAGAGCACATTATGAAGCTGAGGGTTATAAGAATGCAAATGAGAGACTATGGACTCTGGGAAACAAACTGAGGGCTTCACAGAGGAAGGGGTGGGGGAATGGGATAGACTGGTGATGGGTATTAAGGAGGGCACGTATTGTATGGTGCACTGGGTGTTATACGCAAGTAATGAATCATGGAACTTTACAACAAAAACTGGGGATGTACTATATGGTGACTAACATAATTTAATAAAAAATTATTATATAAAAAAAATAAGAATGCAAATGTGGGCAGGGACCTAGGAGGGGCAGTATTAGAGAACTACTCATCTCAAAATGGCACTAATGCCTATCACTTCTTTCATAACCATCTGTCTTGTCCTGATACAGGAGTTAGGCCAACTGAGGCAGTCCCCGTGTAAGACTGTATAGAGATATGCTCCCTAAGTAATTCCTCTAGCCATAAAAATGGCTTCAAAGTTCAGGTCAAAGCATCTTTATAAAACTCCATTGTGTAACATTCCCCATGTCACATGTTAATGTGAAAGCAATCACAACCATAAAATGTTTTCTGCTTGTATATACGTTTTTAATGATGTAATAAAAATGAACTCACTACTCCAAAATAAAACTGGACCTTAATTATAATATACGTATTATGTATATTATACATGTTCTCATTCATCCTCAATCCTATCCCTAGGTCTGCCCCTACCTAAGATGACCATTATCTGGAATCCTATACTTTTTAGAGTTATATGTTCATGTATTTTTGCATTATATATACACATACACACACCCCACATATAAATACATATACATATATAATGTAATTATATATGTATGTGTTCTTTTAGTTGTTTCTAAGTTTATAAAATTTGTTAACGGTATATGTAATCGTCAGGGATTTACTATTTCCACTTGCTATTAAAATTCATCCATACTGGGAACAGAGGCACAGAACTACCAGAATAGTGAAATAAGGACCTGTGTAAATGCTCCCATCCATAAAAACAATGAAACGCTGGCACAATTGTGAAAATCAACTTCTCAAAATTCTGGAAATTAACCAAAGGCTTATGAAACTCTAGCATTATCCTAGAAAAACTGCTAAGCCTCGGTTAGAACAGCTGAGTTTATGACAGTTCAGTATGGCCTACCGTATCCTCCTCTCCTGAGCTCCGCAGTAGCTTTAAAACAAGCAACCTCGCAAACCAGCAGCCTCCCAAACACAGTAACTGACAAAAACCTGTAGCTCTGCAGCCTCCAGGTTTGGATCTCCTCAAAACCGCCATCTCCAGAACACTGTCACTATTTGACCTATCTCAGATCCCTGGAAAAGCCCCATTCACAAAGCATTATTATCTGATGTCACTCAGAGCTCACTAAGTAAGAAAAGCCCTATCCCCAGGGTGTCTGTCAAAAACAATTAGCTGCAGTTGATTAACATCCCCACTACTAGTTCTGCCATACCAGTTGGGCAAATAAGTTGTTAAAAAAATTACCCATATCGTTGCATGTTGTATGATTGCTATATAGTAATCCACTATAGGAACATGCAGAGTTTATTCTTCTCCTTTCCTTTCAATAAACATCCGGGCTGTTTGCAAAATTTTTGCTATTAAACAATGCTGTCATGAACATCACATATATGTGCCTGATATACATGGCAAGAGTTTCTTCTCCTAGATACGTAACTGGAATTGAAAGAGCTAAATTGTAAAGTATATGGATTTTCAATTCTATGATATAATATCAAACTGCTTTCCAAATTTATAGAACAATCTACACTTCCACCAGCCATGTGCCTAAGATTCTGTGGATCCACATCTCCATCTGACCTTTGGTTTGAACCTTAAACCACTACAAATCTAGTCTACTCATTTTAACTGCTGTATGGTATTCTGTGGTATGAAGAAGCCACAGTTTATCTACCTACACTTTTCTGATGCATAATTTCAAGGTTTACCCATTCTTCACTCTTAAAACTGTGCTGAATAAACGTCTATGAATCAAGTGCAAAAGTTTCTTTAGGGCAGACACCTGCCACAGGAATATACTGGAGTTCCTGTTTGCGCACCTCTTCTAAATCAACATTTGGGATTGGCAGACAGTTCACTTTGACTACCTGATGGACACTGTTTCAAATTGCGTATCACCTTTTATGAGTAAGATTGAACCTATTTTTATATGTGTATTGGATATTTGGATTTCTTTTTATGTAAACAGACTAGTCATACTCTCTTCCTATTTTGATTCTGAATCATTTCGCTTTCTCTTACAGATTTATGAGTGGTCCATCATCCATTTTAAATACAAATCTAGCAGTTACATTTGTTACAAGTCAACTATGTGGTCTGCCTTTAAACTGTATATGCTGTGTTTTGGTCATATACGAGGTTTTTATTTTAGTGTATACCAATCTATTTATCTTTTCCTTTATGAATTGTGCTTCTTATTTGAGAAAAGTTTCTCTACCCAGATATCAAAAAATACATATCCTTTTGCATTTACTTCAAGAAATTTTAGAAGTTTGGGACTCCTGGGAGGCTAAGCTCATTAAGCATCTAACTCTTGGTTTTGGCTCAGGTCATGATCTTGAGGCCCACATCAGGCTCTGTGCTTGGCGCGGAGTCAGCTTGGGATTCTCTGTCTCTCCCTCCCCGCTGCCCCTCCCCCTGCTCACACTTTATCTAAAATAAATAAATCTTTAAAAAAATCTATTTCTGATGTCTTCACCATGTGATATTTATTTTTGACCCTAATGTACGGTAGGGATCTAGTTTTTTATCTCTATTAATATCAATGGCCAAGTATCTTGCCGTAATTTATTAAACAGTTCACTCTTTCTCCCGGTGACACTGTGACGCCATCTCGATTATGCATGCAGTTCCCACATTTATGTGGGTACTTTTCTGGCTCTCTGTCCTCTTCCACTGATCTATTTTCTATCCCTATACTAAAAACATGCTTTTAAATAATGAATTTTATAACCAGTGTTGAAAACTAATAAAGTACAAACTTTCTTCTCTGTGTCTTGGCTATTCATGGCTCTCTACTATGTGAACTTGAGGAAGTTTATCAAACCACGTGTAGAGAACACCTTTTGGATCAGTATTGTACAGTTAGAAAAGGAGTAAGGACAGTCTCCACAAACTACTATGGAGAGATCTCCACATCATGTGCATATTGTTTTGTTTATTGTTAAGTGAAAATGCAAAAGGCAGTACAGTGTTTATAGAATAATTGGAATAAAGAAGAAACTAAAATTAACACAAATAAAAAGGGACATGGATTGATCTCTTTGTATATATCCTGTTTTAAAATGGAGACACTGAAACCATGGAATAGTACATAATTATCAAAAATTAAATAAAAACAAAGGAAAGGCAATTCTTGAAATAGAAAATGAACTAAACTATACATCAAGTTGATAGTATAAACACAAAGGGAAAATCGTTACTTCAAGTTACTTTAAAATATTGAACTCTCACTGCACCTCTCTCCACAGGGAGGTAGCCTAAGATGGTGAGAGGAGGCAAAGAACTGCAAAGAAATGTTAAATGGCATTCTATAGACTTTTTGTAAATAGAAATACTGGTATTGTTATTTTTAAACTATTATTCTTATATCATAGGACGAATCAAATGAGTAGTATCGTAAGGAAGCCGGACTTACAGCCAAAAGAAAAGGAATACCATTACAAAATCAAAGCAGCCCTACTAATCTATCATTTGAATTAGAAGCCTCAGTTTTTCACTTAATTTAAAATAAACGTATAGTGTATTATTATATTACTATGAAAACACACGTGTGCATGTGTATATGATTTCACAGACATGTATGTATTTGTATGTATTTCCTAGCTCTGACCACTACAAACACCGAAAAGCAAGAACCCAAACTGTGGCTTCTAAATACTATTTTCACTAAAAGGAACGAGGACTATTTTCACTAAAAGGACAAGGATTATTTTCAGAAATGACTGATTCCAGGGCTAGATCATGAAACATGCAAGGCGAGACTAAGACAACTTGTTATTCTAGGAAGTAACAAAACTATCAAAAAAGAATGGAGGTCTCAACAAAATACTAACAAACCAAACCCAAGAGCATATTAAGAATTACATATCATGACCAAGTTGGATTTACCCAGGAATGCAAGAGAGTTTCAATGTAAGAAAACCAATGTAACACCACATTAATGGAACAAAAGAACAAAACCACATGACGATCACAACTGACAAGAAAAAAGCATTAGGCAAAATCCAATATCCTTTCATGATAAAAGTACTAAAAAGTAGGGAGAGAAGGCAAGTTCCACAAAATGATGAAGCACGTTTACAAAAAAACCCACAGCTAACATCATTCTCAAGGGTGAAAGACGGAGAGATTTCCCCCTTAAGAGCAGTAATAAGACAAGGATGCCCACTTTCACCAGTTATTCAACACTTAGACAAGAAAAATAAATAAAAGGTGTCCAAAAGTGAAAAAAGTAGATCTCTATTTGAAAATGACCTGATCTGATTTATTAAAAAAAAAAAAAATCACCAAAATCCCTAAGATAATAGAGCTTAAAAAATGAATTTAGCCAAGCTGCGGAGTACAAAATCAACATGAAAGTCAGTTGTGTTTCTATATGCCTGTTATAAATAATCTGAAAAAGGAATTAGGAAAACAATTTACAATAGCATCTAAAAGAATAAATACCAGGGGTTACTTTAACCAAAAAAGTGAAAAAATCATATATTGAAAACTACCGAATATTGCATTGCTGAAAGAAATCATGTAAGACCTAAATAATAGGAAATCTCATGTTCATGGATCCAAAACCTTGTTAAGATGTCAGTACTAGTCAAAGTGGTCTACAGATTCAATGCAAACTCTGTCAAATACCAAGAGCCACTTTCATAAGGAATTCCAAGAGGACCCAAATAGCCAAAACAATCTTGAAAAAGAAAAGCAAGGTTGGAGGACTCACACTTCTGATTTTAAAAGTTACTATAAAGCCACAGCAAGCAAAGCATAAGGACAGACATACTTACCAATGGACTAGAACTGAGAGTCTAGAAATAAACCAATACATCTATGGCCAAAGGAATTTTAAGAAGGGTGTCATCTCCACTCAATGGGGGAAGAAATGTTTCTTCAACAAATGGTGCTAGGACGACTGGATTTCTGTATGCAAAGTAATGGAGTCAGACCATTCACTCACCTAACATACAAAAATTAACTCAGAATGAATCAACAACCTAAATATAAGACCTAAAACCATTACACTGCTAGAAAAAGAACATAGGGTAAGTCCTCATGATCTTGGATTTGGCACTGGATTCTTAGATATGACAACAAAAGCATGAGAAACAAAAGAAAAAAATTCCAGTTGATCAAAATTTACACCTTCTGTGCATCAAAGGACATTATCAAGGAAGTGAAAAAGCAAACTATAGAATGGGAGAAAATATTTGCAAATAATGTATCTAATTATGATTCAATACCAGAAATATCTGAAGAAGTCTGATACTCAACAAAAATACAAACAACCCAATTTTTGAAAGAGCAAAGACTTGAATAGATATTTCCCTAAAGATGACACATAAATTGCTGAGAAGCACCTGATAAGATGCTCGATATCATTAGTCATTAAGGAACTGCAAATCAAAACCATGCTGTATATCACTTCACACCTACTAGAATGGCTACAGTTAAAAAGGAAAATAACAAGTGTCAGCAAGGATATAGAGAAACTGGAACCCTCATACATTGTTAGTAGGAAAGTAAAATGGTGTAGCCTCTGTGGAGAACAGTTTGGCAGTTCTTTGTAAACGAAACATAAAATTACCTTAAGAATGAGCAATTTCACTCCTAGGTGTACACCCAAAAAAATTAAAAACAGGGACTCATTTGTATGCTAATGTTCATCACAGCATCATTCACAATAGTCAAAAGGTATACATAACCCAAGTGTCCCTCAACAGATGAATGGATATACACAAATGTAGTATATACATGCAATGGAACTTGTAGCCTAAAAAGGAATGAAATTCTGATACACTCTACAATACGGATGAACCTTGAAAACATTATGCTAACTGAAATAAGCCAATAGCAAAAGGACAAATGGTGTATGATTCCGCTTATATAAAATACCTAGAATAGGCAAATTCATAGAGACAATAATTCGATTAGAGGTTGGTGGAGGAGGGAATGGGGAGTTATTGCTTGAATGGCTACAGAGTTTCTGTTTGGAATGATGAAGTGGTTTGGAAATAGTGGTGACGCTGCACGACACTGTACATTTAAAAATGGTTAAGACGACAATTTTATGTTATGTATTTTATATATATATATATATTTTTTTAAACCACAAAAGTAATAATGAAGTTGTATCAAAAGGTCACAAGATCCAACTTAAAGGGGCCCCAACTGGGCAATAATGTGACAATCTGAGTATCAATAAAACTAATGAGTGAAACAGATTGAAGACCTCAAATATATAAAAGTTCATGAATCAATGATATTAAATTTTTTTAAATCATGGGTCATCAGAATTTGCTAGGATATCATAGCAGATTAAAGATGGCTGCAAATTCTTTCCTTCTCCAGGAAATCTGGGCTGCTATGGAAAAAGTCCAACTGTTCTGAAACTACCATGCCTGAGGGGACATGTATAGACTCTCTGATCAACAGTCCCAGGGGAGCCTACCCTTCTAACTACCCTTATCAAGATGCCAGACATGTGAGTGCAACCATCTTGGACCCTCCAGACCTGCCCATCCACCAGCTGAACACCTTCCATAGAGAACAAAATGGACAGTCAAGCCTTCCAAAATGTCTGACCTATCAAATCATGATGTATAATAAAACAGTTGTTTTACGCCCCTTGAGTTTTGAGGTAATTTTTTATGCAACAGTAGATAGCCAAGCAGGCATCAGCTCATTACTCTGAAAACTGATAAAAGAAAAAAATCAAGCATTTATCCTGCCTTTCTGGTATAAACTATTTCAGGGTAACTATATAGCTGATGAGGGATAAGATCCATAAAGAATTCTATCGAATAAAAGTATAAGGAATGACATAATTAGAAATGTACTGTTTTCCAACCCCCAAGGAAATACTGATTTTGGGCACTAATCATCAGTGGATGCTAAAGCCTCAGGTGGAAGAAGAGAGGCATCAGGTTCATACCACCATCACACACAAACTTAAACATACACACACCCGACAAATCAACTGCATAAAATAAAAATGGGGAGGCCACTATAAAATAAGAGAGACTTAGGACATAAAAATCAAGTAATCAAAGATAGTGTAAGGACCGTGTTTACATCCAGATTCAAATAAAACAATGATAAAAAGCCTTTTTAGAGACAACCTGAGAAATCTGAATATGGATGGGAAATTAGATGATATTAAGGAATAAATATTCATTTCTTTAGGTATGATAATGGACTAGACTAGCTTAGTAGTACTAAGCTAGAGATAACAGGAAAAGCAATTACAGGTAAAAATGGCATGACAATCTCTGGACCTGTTTTAAAATTCTCCAGGAAGGGGCCCCTAGGTGGCTCAGTAGGTTAAGTGTCTGACTCCTAGTTTCAGTCAGATAATATCTCAGGGTCATGATCTCAGGGTCATGAGATCAAGCCCTGCATGGGGCTCCATGCTCAGGGCAGAGTCTGCTTGTCCCTCTACCTCTGCTCCTCTCCCACCCCCACCCCACCCACTTGCAGGCACATTCTCAAATAAACAAATAAAATTTTCCAGGAACATAAAACAACACATTCTCCCCTTGAATCCCTGGAACTATAACAAGATTGCCAAAATGCTGGTAACCATCAAAGCTGGATGATGGGCACATGAGGTTCATTAAACTATTCTCTTTACTTTTGCAAAGTTTAAAAATGTCTGTGCTGAAAAATGTTTTAAGTATTCAGTTCTTGAGTGGAACTGAATTTATGAAATAATGTGGGGATAGCTGCCATCTTTAACATATTGATACTTTCCATTGTAAATGTGGAACATCAGTGCATTTATCTATGCCTCTTCTTACACCTCTATAGTGGATTTGTGTTTTTTTAACCTTACAGTATATTTTGCTATTGTGAATTAATGATAAATACTCTTTTAAAAGTATTTCTATTATTTGCTAATAGCATACATTTATCTACTTTTAAATAATTTTTAAAATACATTTTGGGTTATATTTTTGCAGGAAAAAATCTTCCATTCTACAGTAGAAAAACTAAGAGGAAAAAATAACTTCTGAATGTACTTTAAAGCAAAATTTCCAGAAACAACTCTATTCCACAAAATAAGGCATCTTTTTACTTCTGGCATTGCTATAAGCAACTGCTTACATTCAAAGTGCATTTCTAAGTCCTGCACAGGGGAAAAAAAGGTCATGTGGGGTTGATAGGACAGAGGAAAAGAATGATAGAAAAATCATTTTTAAGAGCTGACTTCTGTAGAGACTATCTATTATTTCCCTCGCCAGCCCAGGGCAAAAATTACAAGTAAAGAAACAAACTGCAGAAGACCTGGCATCACTTTACGCAACCTTCCTTCTAGTTCTTGTCCCTTCTCAGATTGATATTAATGTTGCTTCTGTGTTCAAGATCTTTTTACCTCACTCTAAATCTTACGTGGAGCAAAAGGTTAGCCATTACCAAGGAGCTAACTTAAACTTCCAGAACTCCAAATTTGGAAAGCAGACATAGTAAACATTGACACTGTGAAAAAGTGACATTTTCCTCTTTTTTTTTTTTTAATTTGCTAGAGTCCATTATCTAATTTTTACTTACCAGAAGTTGTATTCATTTCCCAGGGTGGCCATAACAAAATACCACCAACTGGGTGGCTTCAAACAACAGAAATTTATTCTCTCCCATGAGAACTGAACTCCAAGATCAAGAGGTCAGCAGGGTTGGTTCCTTCTTGGGATCTCAGAAGAATGATCTGTTCCATGCCTCTCTCCTACCGTCTGTCTGGTGGCTGCCAACCATCCTTGGCATTCCTCAGCTGTGGCAGCATAACAGCATAACTTCTATCTTTGCTCCTGCCTTCACATGGCATTCTCCCTGTTTGTCACTGTGTCCAAATTCCCCTCATCACGTAAGGACACCAGTCATTGGACTGGTAGCCACCTAATCTCGTATGACCTCATCTCAACTTGATTAGAGCTGCAAAGACCTTGTTTCCAGATATGGTCACATTTACAGGTTCCAGATAAACATGAATTTGGGGAACACTGTTTAACCCAGCACAGGAGACATGCCAAATAAAGTTTCTGAAGTAAGAGAATACACACTTCTTATATACTGGCTTAGACCATTTTAATTAGATCAGTTAAGTCACTGTCAGTGGTAAACATTTTGAAAGCTGATGAGCAAATTCAAACTCCTGTACATATGACATATGTTTAACACTAAATAAATAAATATGATTCTCTACAACCTTGCTATTTAAAGTATGGTCTGGAGGGCAGGCATCAGCAACAGCACACGGGGACTCTCAGGCATACACTGAAGCTGTACTCCACGGGCAGGATTTCTTCCTGCAGTTTACCATAAGCAACAATTAGAAATGAAAGTGCAGGACCAGAGGGCTTCACAGGTGGATTCAACCAAACATTTAACAAGTTAATACCTCGTCTTCTCAAACTATTCCAAAACAAAATAGAAGAGAAAGGAAAACCTCCTAATTCATTTTACAAGGCCAGCAATATCCTGATACCAAAACCAGAAAAGGACACTACAAAAAAAAGAGGAATAGAGGCCAATATCCCTGACGAACCTGGGTGCAAAAATCCTCAAATCCAACGATACGTTAAAAAAATCATTCACAGCAATCAAGTGGGATTTATTCCTGGGATGCAAGGGTGGTTCAACATTCACAAATCAATCAATGTCATACATCACATCAACAAGAGAAAGGATAAAAACTATATGATCATTTCAATAGATGTAGAGAACGCATTTGACAAAGTACAATATCCATTCATGATAAAAGCCCTCAACAAAGTAGGTTTAGAAGAACATACCTTAACATGATAAAGGCCATACATGAAAAACCCACAGCTAACATCATACTCAATGGGGAAAAACTGAGAGCTTTCCCCCTAAGGTCAGGAACAAAACAAGGATGTCCACTTTCACCAGTTTTGTTCACCATAGTACTGGAAGTGCTAGTCACAGCAATCAGACAACGAAAAGGAGCAAAAGGCATCCAAATTGTAAAGAAGAATTAAAACTTTGACTCTTTGCAGATAACATGATACTGCACATAGAAAACCTAAAGACTCCACCAAAAACAACTAGAACCGATAAATGAATTTAGTGAAGTCACAGGATACACAATGTGTAGAAATCTTTTACATTTCTATATGCTAGCAGTGAAGTAGCAGAAAGAGAAATTAAGAAAACAATCCTATTTACAATTGCACGAAAAAGAATCAAATACCTAGGAATTAACTAAGAAGGTAAAAGACCTGTACTCCGAAAACTGTAACACAGTGATGAAAGAAACTGAAGATAACACAAACAAATGGCAAGATATTCCACGCTCACGGATTGGGAGAACAAATGCTGTTAAAATGTCCATACTACCCAAAGCAATCTACAGATTTAATGCAATACTTGTCAAAATACCAACAACATTTTTCACAGAACTAGAACAAATAATCCTAAGATTTGTATGGTATCACAAAAGACCCGGAATAGACAAAGCAATCTTGAGAAAGAACAACAAGGCTGGAGGTATCACAATCCCAGATTTCAAGATATACTACAAAGGTGTAGTAATCAAAACAATATGGTACTAGCACAAAAATCAACACACAGATCAACTGAACACAACAGAGTCTAGAAATAAACCCATGCTTTTTGGTCATTTAATCTAAAACAAGGGAGGCAAGAACATCCAATGGAGAAAAGATGGTCTCTTCAACAAAAGGCATTGGGAAAACTGGACAGCCACATGCAAAAGAATGAAACTGGATCACTTTCTTATACCACACATATAAATAAACTCAAAATGGACTAAAAACCTAAATGAGACCTGAAACCATAAAATTCCTAGAAAAAGACACAGGCAGTAATTTCTTTGAAATCAGCTATAAAAACATTTTTCTAGATATGTCTCCTCTGGCAAGTTAAATAAAAGCAAAATTAAACTATAGACTACATCAAAGTAAAAAGCTTTTGCACGGTGAAGGAAACCATCAACAAAACAAAAAGACAACCTACTGAATGAGAGAAGATGTCTGCAAAGACATATCTGATAAAGGGTTAATACCCATGCTATATATAGAACTTAGACAACTCAACACAAAAAAATAATAATCCAATTAAAAATGGGCAGAGGACCTGAAGAAACACTTTTCCAAAGACAGACAGATGGCCAAAAGACACACGAAAAGATGCTAAGCATTATCAATCGTCAGGGAAATGCAAATTAAAACCACAATGAGATACAACTTTACACCTGTTAGAATGGCTAAAATAAAAAACACAAGAAATAACAAGTGTTGGTGAGTTTGTGGAGAAAAAGAAACCCTCCTGCTCCATTGGTGGGAATGAAAATTTGTGCATCCACTGCGGAAAACAGCATGGAGGTTCCTCAAAAAATTAAAAACAGGGTACCTAGGTGGCTCATTCAGTTAAGCATCTGGCTCTTGATATAGACTCAGGTCTTGACCTCAGGGTCTTGGGATTGAGCCCTATGTCAGGCTCTGCACTCCGCAGGGACTCTGCTTGAGGATTCTCACTCCCTCTCTCCCTCTGCTCTTACTCCCTCCCCCGCTTGCTGTCCCTAGAAAAAAAATTAACCTTTAAAAAAAATTAAAAACAGAATTACCTTATGATCCAGCAATCGCACTACTATTTATCCAAAGAAACAAAAATACTAATTCAAAAAAATATATACACCCCATGTTTAATGCAGCATTATTTATAATAGCCAACATATGGAAGCAGCCCAAGTGTTCATCGACAAGTAAACGGATAAAGAAGATTCGGTGTATATGTATACAATGGAATATTACTCAGCCACATAAAAGAATGAAACCTTCCATTTGCAACAACACAGATGAACATAGAGGGCATAATTCTAAGTTAAATAAGGCAGAGAAAGAGAAATACCGTATTTCCCTCATATGTAGGATTTACGGAGCAAAACAGACTCTTACATACGGAGAACAAACTGGTGGCTGCCAGAGCGGAGGTAGGCAGGAGGGACGGGTGAAACAGATAAAGGGGATTAAGAGTACACTTATCTTGATGAGCACTGAGAAACGTATAGAATTGCTGAATCACTATACTGTACACCCAAAACTAATGCAACATTGTATATTAATTATACTTGAGCAAAAAATAAAAAAGAAAAGAAAAAAGAAGAAACCAACAGCACCTTCAACACCTGGCTTAAAAATGTCCTCAGCTAGGGGCGCCTGGATGGCACAGCGGTTAAGCATCTGCCTTCAGCTCAGGGCGTGATCCTGGCGTTCTGGGATCGAGCCCCACATCAGGCTCCTCCGCTATGAGCCTGCTTCTTCCTCTCCCACTCCCCCTGCTTGTGTTCCCTCTCTCGCTGGCTGTCTCTCTCTGTCAAATAAATAAATAAAATTTAAAAAAAAAAAAAAGAAAAGAGAAGAAAAAGCAAAGCAAACTCTTTAAAAAAAAAAATGTCCTCAGCTATTCAAGTTCATCGCTTGTACATTCTGCTTTCCATAAAACCATAAGACATAATTCAGATAAACTTTCTGCAAATATATTAAACGTGTGCTTTCCCCAGTTTCCAAGAACAAGTTCCTCACTTTCTTCTGAGCCCTTAGCATCAGAGCCTTGAACCCCACATTCCCCTCAATAGTTAATTAGCAATACTAACCTGTTTTAGTCTTTCATTGCTGCTATAACAAATTGCCATGAGTTTGTGGCTTAAAACAACAGAAGTTTGTTCTCTTAACAGTCCTGGAGGCCAGAAGCCCAAAACACGAGTATAAAGGGAGTAAAGTTAGAGCGTTGGCAGAGCTGCACTCCCTCTGGGAGCTCAAGGGGAGAATCCATTTCCTTGCCTTTTCCAGCATCCAGATCTGCACTCTTTGCATTCTTTGGTTCCTCACCCCTTCACCCATCTTCTCAAACTCTGCTTCTGTTTCTGTCGCCTGGCCTTCTTCTCAATTCTCTGCCTCCCTCTTATAAGGACACTTGTACTTAGGGACAATGTCACCATTTCAACATCCTCAACCACATATGCAATTCCTTTCACTATGGAAGGTAGCATTCACAGGTCCCAGGGTTTAGGACCTGGGTAACTTTGGGAGCCATTATTCAATCTTTCAAACTGGACAAAAATGCTATTCCCCCCTCCCACCCCTTCCTGTACCTCTGCCCACTGTCCTCCCAGAGCTGGATCCTTCTTATTCCTCTGTCAGCTTTCGGTTAAAATGCCACCGCTTCTGAGAGGCCTTCCCAAACGGCCCTATTTAAAAGTTGAGCCCATCTCTAACACAGCATGCCGCTACTTCTTGCCCAGGAGGTATCATACCTTCTGCTGATTTTATTCACTGATTTGTTTACTTGTTGATCGGCTGCCTTTACCATTGGAATGTAAACTCCATTTGGGCAAGTTATCTTCTCTTTATCCTCTCTATACTCCAGCATCAAGCACGGTACCTGACACATAGTAGGTATTCAATAAATATCTGTTGAATGAATATGATAAAAATCCCTTAAACTGAGATTTCATGTTCCATAAAATATAATATTTATATGATATATATACATACACATACATAGAGCATGCATAAAAATACTTGAAATTTTTAAAAATTAGTAAGGAACAATTTTCAATATCTTACCTCCACTAAAGTCTAAAAACACTCACATTTCAAACTACACCCACCATTCAACTATTACCTGACTGTGTGACAGGTATTATAAAGAGTAAGTTCACATTTCATCGTTGAAAAACTCAAAAAACTTTTTTTTTAATGATTTTTTATTATATTATGTTAGTCACCATACAGTACATCCCCGGTTTCCGATGTAAAGTTCGATGATTCATTAGTTGCGTATAACACCCAGTGCACCATCAAAAAACTTTTTTAAATGAGGTTTAATAACATTCTTCTTTCTTACTTCAGTCACATAGCATTTGAAAGATGGGACTCGCAGCTGGTAGAGACCACTGAACCTTAGAGCCTATATAAGAACATACCACAAGCCAAGCATTTAGAATGAGAAGGGAATTTAACAATGAACATTGTACAATCACCCTGTTTTATACCTGAAATAACTGAGGATCAAAAAAGCCACACTGCCAGAGTCACAAATGTGGTCTAGTCACAAAGCCAGAGTCTCCAGGTTTCCAGCCCTGAGCTCCTTCTATCAAAATATAAATACAGGCACCTCGGTGGCTCAGTTGGTTAAGCGTCTGCCTTCAGCTCAGGTCACAATCTCAGGGTCCTGGGATGGAGTCCCACATCTGGCTCCCTGCTCAGCGGGGAGCCTGCTTCTCCCTCTCCCCCTGCCCGCCACTCCCCCTGCTTATGGTCTGTCAAATATATAAATAAAATCTTTAAATACACACACACACACACACACACACACAGAGAGAATCAAATTAGGGCAATACATATTTGTACGAACACAGTGGTTTAGAGTGTGAGCTATGGGGCCAAACAGCTTGGGTTTGAATATGGCTCTCCCACTTAATCACCAGGCAAATCTGGGGAAGTTATATATCTCCCATGTGACATGGTTTCCTTACCTCTATGTAAGATAAGTATTATAACACTAGCTGCTATGCAGCATTGTTGTAAGGACTCAGTTAATCCCAATATGCAAAATTCCCAGGCTAGTTTCTGGCATGTAGTAAAAATGCATGAACTTCATCAAGCATTATTTTATTAAGCAATACAGTTTTTGCTATGGATGACAGGTTTCTGTCCCCCTAAAATTCACATATTGAAGACCTGTTCCCCAGGGTGATGGTATTTGGAGGTGAGGCCTTTGGGAGGTAATTAGCTCCTGAGGGTGGAGTCCTAATGAATGTGTTTAGTGCCCTTATAAGAGGAGACACAGAAGAGACTATATCTCTCTCCACCATACGGGGATGCATCAAAAAGATGGCAGTCTGCAGGGCATGTGGGTGGCCCAGTCGGTGAAGCATCTGCCTTCAGCTCAGGTCATGATCCCCGGGGTCCTAGGATCGAGCCCCACGTCAGGCTCTGTGCTCAGTGGAGAGCCTGCTTCTCCCTCTCCCTCTGCCTCTGCCCCTCCCTGCCAACTCGTGTGTGTGCACACACTCGCATGAATCCTCTCTCTCAAATAAATAAAATCTTGAAAGAAAAGACAAGACAGACAGATGGCAGCCTGCAAACCAGGAAGAGGGCCTTAATCAGACACTGAATCTTCCAGCTCCTTGATCATGGATCCTTGATCCAGCCTCCAGAAGTATAAGAAATAAATGTTGCTGTTTAAGACACCCAGTCTATGGTATTTTATTGTAGCTGCCTGAGCTAACACAGTTTTGCAAACACAAAAGTGAAAACCAACATGTACCTTCAAAATACAGACACCTGGCGTAGGATAAAAACTCCACTGTGACCAGCATACGCAGCTCTTGCACGATGTTGTAGGTCAGATTCTATTCTATTTTGGTGAGGAGATAGTCTTAGCAGAAAGATGAGCTTGTTTCTAGTGCCAACTGCCAAAAAGGAGAGGGCTTCAGCTGTGAAACAGAAGGCACAAAGGAGCCCAGGTTGCGAGCACGACTGGCAGCGGACATCATGCCCTGGCACGCCACATGCTGGTCAGAGCCAGTTCAGCCTGCAGAAGGAGGCATGTGCCTAAAAGGGACAGCTCTGTGTTATCTATCAGCCCAGAGAAAACATATGCTCAAGGGGGGAACCTTTTTCTTAAATGCAAAAAGGCACTTATGTCCAGTCAGGAGTGTGAGCCAACTGAAGATGAACATGCCATAGCCCTAACGCTGGGATGCCTAAGTTCATGAGTCGGAGTTTCCTCTGTGTTCATCCCTTCATTACTCAGTAGTACTCAGTAACGATGTCCTTAAAACGTCTTTGAACACTACAGCCTTGTCTCGATTATGACATATGGTGTCTCCTTTTGGGCCAAAGTGTTAAAAGAAACCAACACACATTCTCCCAAAAGATAAATATGGTGGTAGCAGTTGTAATTAACAGAAAGCCCAGAAGAAAGGGAGTCCCTCGGACTGACTCTAAGCCACCCAGTCCACCTGCCACTCCCTGCCATCAGAAACCAAACTGGAGGGTTTGAGTTTGATTTTCATTAGGAAAGCAGCGTTTCCTTGCAAATAGTGAATGGGTGGACTGGACACAGCTCCTGAAGGAACATACTTACAGACGTTCAAAAGAGTTTACTTCTGGAGCAAGACAAAAATACCTCAACAGAGAACATGCAAAAGAATCTGAACATCATGAAGGACCTAAGAAAAATCAGACATTCCATCTAGATGGCTCTTCTAACCCTGAACAAGTTTTTTTTTTGTTTTTTTTTTGGTTTGTTTTTTTTTTTTGAGTGTGTGCATGTGAATGGTGGGGGGGGAGAGGGAGAGAGAGAATCCTGAGCAGGCTCAGAGCCAGCCCAACACGGGGCTCGATCTCACGACCTCGAGATCATGACCTGAGCCAAAATCAAGACTTGGATGCTTAACCGACCGAGCCACCCAGGCACCCCTCCCAAACAGAGTATTTTAAAAAGGTATGTTTTAAAATTACTGCAGAAGTCTATGTCATAAGCTATATAAAGCTAAAACATGTTCTTACAAAACTTTAACCCTAACGCTTTAAAAAAGAAAAACTTTTTACCTAAAGTGTTAAGAAATCCTGATACCCAAAACTATAATCTGCATAGTACTAAAAGTATCACCACAAAAAAAACACAATACATTTCTAACAGACACAATGGAAAAACAAATGTTCCACATATTCAAATATCAGTAACCTTACATTATAAACTGTTATTAAAATCTGACTGGATGCTAATGCATAAAAGGAGTCTTATTTCTACCCCAGAGTATTTTTGAAAATTATCAACATAATTTTAAAATAAGTAGCTCTATTATTTCCTATTGTTACCGACTCGATGTGTCAGGAGAAATCGACAGGGGCAGTTTTTAGGTGGTCAGGGAAATGAGGTGAAGCAGCAAACCTCCATGTGTAGAAGAACGTTCCAGGCAGAGGTCAACAAGAGCAAAGGATCTCAGGCTAAAAGCATAAAGATACTAACTCTTCAGGAGGTTTTAGTTTTCAGAAGCCTTAGAGGAAGGTTTTAAGTTTTTAAACAAGAATGGGAAAAGTTCATTCATTATTCTCCACTAATGAGAAAAATATATTTTTATGTTCATAGTTTTAAAGTGTCTTCAAAAATAAAACTAATAGGATTTTCTTATCCTACATACATATGGAATGAAAAATTTAGGTTAATCACATTTGTTTTTTAAGTTTTACCCCATATTGGGATCAATAAGCATTCACAGCATTACTTCCAAGGAATTATAATAAGTTTTAATATATTCCATATATTACATTATATTCCAATAATGCTATAAAGTAGGTATTATTTTCCTTCATCAATGAGAAAAACTGAGGTTTAGAGAAAATCTGTTACCTGCCTAAAATCACATGGGTGGAAAATGGTAGAATGTAGGCCTGAACTTGGGTGCCCTGACCCAAAATCCAGGGCCTTTACTTTTGACACACTTAATAGTGAAACGGTACGAAAAATTGTTAGTATTCTGTCTTTAATGTTTCAGGTGTCCCTAAAAAGATCATATCTGTCTATATACTTATGAATTGCACACCTTGTTGAGGCTGGTGGTGTGGTTTTCTGCATCTTGAAGAAGGCAGTTGGGAATATGCCATAGACTGTTAAGATTTTCTCATCCATTTACTCAACAAATATTTTCTGATTCTACTATCTGCTATACATTGCAGGTATCATATAGATTAAATACATGTGCAAATGTGTATGTTTATCTACATATGTGTGCATATACCCTTATAAATGTGTCTATTTGTTTATACAGATGGGCTTATCTACATGTGTATGTATAAGTATAGCAGATGAATTTATCTGCTACATTTGAATGTTGGGGTTCAAGATCTGGGAATTATAATAGTACAATATATATATATAAAACATAACTATATATAGTATATATTATATATAATATTAAATTATAATATATATTTATATATAATAGGTTCAAGATCTGGGAATTATAATATAATAGTACATATATATAAAACATAACTATATATAGTATATATTATATATAATATTAAATTAAATATTAATATATATATTATATATTTTATATATAATTTATATTATATATTATAAATATATAATAAATTATATATTTTTTTTATAATAGTATTTCCCGAAATGGTAATGGAACACAAGGTCACAGCAAATGCGTAGGATGTTCATCGTATTATGTGAAACAAGAATTTCTGTCAAGTATTTTTGGGAAACATTGGATGAGACAATGCCACATTGATTTATTTGTTTGCTCTAGATTTTCTCAGATCTTTCAGTATGTTAATGTAAATTGTGACACTTCTAAAAGCATACAGCATGCAGTCTTTCCCATATTTATTGAACCATGGGATTCTTTTTGAGAAACTGTCTCCTAGAGAAATTAGTATTCTTCACACAATTCTTCAGGATGTATTGCTATTGAAAATAAGGTATATTCCAGTTAACTCTTTGGAAACCTGCTGTTGGCCACAAAACACTAAAAAGTATAAAAAGATTAAAAGACAAAGTTTAAGAAATATATAGTAATATTTTATTTTATTTTTAAATGCTAAACTTAAAGTTTTCCTAATGATAATGTTAATTATTTAGTATTAAATACTAAAATATCAAAGTTTTCTTCTATGAATAGCTATAAAAGAAGTTTCATTTCAGATATGCATAGTGATAATTGTGCATTAATTCTATCTAATTATTTAAGGCCTACGCTAAATCTGTATAAAATACAAAAACTGAATTTATGAACTGCAGTTCTATAAAGTACAACGTGTATAATAAATGATCATAGTTGCTTTTTGAAATATAAACTGTTTTACTACCTTATATTTTGAAATATAAGAATCTACTGTGGCTCCTAAGATTAATTTATTTAAGTTGCTTTGTTGAAGAGTTTAAAAAATGTCTAAAACATAAAAAAAGGTGGGGGGGGCAGTGTGTATTGCTGTCCTCTGGATAAGACCATTTGTCAAAGAAGGACTAGTCAAGTTATTTATTCAAATGACACTGGCACTTAATAGGCTCTATGCATCAAAGATGTTTGACAATCATTAACCTTTTAGGGCTACAGTAATTTGTGCAATTAACTTGGGGGAAATTATTTTTCTCGGTCACATAATTAATTGTCAGTGCCTTTTTTTTTTTTTTTTAAGAATTCTTATACCTGAACTAAAAGTTACATGAAAATACCAAGACTACACAGTTTAAGATTAGGTCTTCAACACAGAGTGTCCAATTAGCCAGACACTTTTCAAGTGTTTCAAATATGCATGCAATCTGACTATATGAAGGCCAAAAAAAGTTGGCCATATATCCTCCACAAGCTTTATAAACAACCAAACATTACCATAGGCATAACTTTGTATCCTTTTAATAAAGACTTCTTAATGCAAAAAAAAATTCAAGTTTCTTAGTTCAGATTTTAAATGGAAGTTTTTAACTGAAGTATGAGAATATAACTTAAGAACTAACATTTTATTAGTGAAGTGAGAGAGTGGGTGATTTAATTAATACCGCTGACTGATACCTGCGGGTGTTCACAAGTCAGAGATGAAATGAGAAGAAATTCCTGCCCTTCACCCAAAACAAGCTTAGGAAATGGGAGAGGATCAGGTTGATCATGAGTCAACAACTACATAATAAGTCAGAAACCTACGGAATTAAAAATGAATCCACATTTCTTACGTGAAATATATATATTTCATTTTATATATACTTGATTTTCAACTTTTCTATGATTATGGACGGCTTTTATAATCAGAAAAAAATGTTCTTAAAAGAAGCTAATGTGGGTATGATTTCTCTCATCTATGGAACATAAGAACTAGGAAGATCAGTAGGGGAAGAAAGGGATAAAGAAAGGGGGGTAATCAGAAGGGGGAATGAAGCATGAGAGACTATGGAATCTGAGAAACAAACTGAGGGCTTCAGAGGGGAGGGGGGTGGGGGAATAGGATAGGCTGGTGATGGGTAGTAAGGAGGGCACGTATTGCATGGTGCACTGGGTGTTATACGCAACTAATGAATCATCGAACTTTACATCAGAAACCAGGGATGTACTGTATGGTGACTACCATAATATAACAAAAAAAAAAAAAATTAAAAAAAAAAAAAAGAAGCTAATGTGGGGCGCCTGGGTAGCTCAGTCGTTGAGCATCTGCCTTCGGCTCAGGGCGTGATCCCAGGGTCCTGGGATCGAGCCCCACATCAGGCTCCCTGATCCACTGGGAAGCCTGCTTCTTCCTCTCCCACTCCCCCTGCTTGTGTTCCCTCTCTCACTGGCTGTCTCTCTGTCAAATAAAATAAATAAAATCTTTATTAAAAAAAAAAAAGAAGCTGATGTTTATCTTATGGTTTGGCTTACGATTAGACAGACACAGGTAATAAAATGAAGATTAAACAAGCAGACTAACAACTATCACGGTTTAGTGCATTTTTATGTTTTATTCATGTTGTGAGAAAGGAGATTTGTAATGTCTGCTTTCTTCTTTATTTTCGACAATATTCCCAGCAGCTCCCCACCCCCATTTTGATTTGTCAGTTTAGTCAGGCAAAGTTAACATCACTATCAAAATATACTCAAATTTAAAGGAAACTAAGGATGTTATTCAAAAACAGCATTAATGTGATATATTAATTTTAAAAATCAGGATAATTAAGACTACAAATATTTTAAAATGCTACAACAGATGATGGCAATTAAAATACCTAGGGTAAGTCCTGGCACAAAGCAGTCCACTGCCCTTGGCAAATATTTTGTTAAGTACATTAGAATGAACCATACATTGCCACTATCTTATCACAGGCAATTTCAAACGATTCAAATGATTCAATCCACGCAAGAGTACTTAACACCCCTCTGGAGTCAAAGAGATGCAGTTCCAATGTGATCGAGAGCAGGCTATTTAAAATTATTTAAGCCTAGGTTCTGCCATCTTTAAAAATAGAGACCATAATAATAATACCTGCCTCATCGGTCTTTCTCATTAAAGACTGCAAAAATAACGCAGAGACTATGCTTAGGTTTTTGTCTGTGTCAGAGCAGGTCCTCAACAAACGTTAGTCATTATTATAATTTGTTTTAGAGACAAACTATTAAAATGTGTTTTAACTGTTTTTTGTATAAATTTACGGTTCAATACTTCTAAAATGCTCTTAGGTATCACTCAAAAATGTCAACTGATATTTTTCAATCCTTTCTATGTAAGATAATGGCACTGAGCAGATTGGTAGGACTGAACTTCATTCAAGGCAGGTTCTCGAGCCATGGACCAGGCTCTTCATGCAGCCCAATTCCAACTCTTCACTCTCCCAAATTCTTTACAATGTATGTTATCAACGATCTTGTCTGTCCCCTCCAGACTCCAGGCCTACCGTCTCTGTCCTAACTGAGGATGATGCCTTTCTCAATTCCCAGGGAAGACAGAAGACAAGAGGTCACCGCTCATATTCCATGTTGTGAAACTACGGAAGTCCCTCTGTATCCACACATCCGTCCTTCCTCCAAACTTATCCTTCCCCCTGGGCTCTGGATCTCCACACCTTCCACCTCCCTCGGGAAATGCAATCTTTCTGTAATTTCCTTTCTCAAACACCTTCAATATTCAACCATGCTCTAGTACCACCTTTCCCACACCCACATCTCCCCACCCCAATCACTCCTCTCCCTCTCCCTGCCCCTCTACTTTGCTTAGAATTAGTTTGCCTCTGAGAAACATTTACTGTCACTGTCACTGATTTATCCCCTCACTCCACAGCCCACGGCCACCATTGAAAATAACTTTTCTCCAGGATCACCAATGGCATCCTTTTGCTACATGTTGACACTTTGGTGCCTGGCATACTTGACTCACCAGCACACAGGGCAATGTGAATGCTGCCTTCTTCCATCTCCCTGGGCTTGTGTAACACTATGCTCTCCAGGTACTCACCCTCCCACTGTCCGCTCATGGTCATTCCTTAGTGCCCTTTCAGAATACATATTCCTCTGTTCGTTCAACACTAAAGTTCCTCAAGGATCTTCCATTGATTTTCTTATTCTGTATCCTCCTCTGACCAATCTTAATCACACTCTTGACTTCCATTACCATCTATAAGTAATTCCTGTAGCTGACACAGCAAGTTGCCAAACCAATGTCCACCCTGTCCCTTATTAATAGAACTCTGCTTTTGCTTTAAAGAGCAATGAGCTCTCTTTTAAAAACAAAAGCTTGGATTTCTTAGGTTTCCTTGCAGTTAAAGATGGTTCTGTGACACATTTCTGGCCAGTGATATGTAAATAGAAGTCTAATGGGTAAGGTTTTTGTGAATGGTATTTTTTCTGATAAAAAGGGACAAACCCAACTGGAATATCCTTCCTCCTTTTGCCTGTCTAGCTCACAATATTAATTTCTAGCAATGCAGCAGCCACCTTGTTATCATGAATACAGAAGCCAAAAAAGGATGGTAAATCAGGAAGACAAAGACTGACTCCTTTATGGCACATTAAAAAACTACTCTCCCTGTCCTAAACTTTAAAAAGGTGAAATTAAATGTAAACATTACGCTCTTTAAATTATTTAAGCAATTGTTTGTCTAGGTTGAGGTTACTTGCCGCTGAATACGATCCCAACTGATACAATACCAAAGTTGGCTGAATTAAATTGCCAACTCCTCAAACACACAAGCTATTCTGCAGACACTTCAATGTCAAGGTATCCAAAACTCAACTTTCCTGTGACTCTTAAAACACTACTTGTAGGATACAAAGATTTAAAATCTTTGAAGATTTTGAACCATTTAACAGCTTTAAAACAATTATATCATGAGACACTAGTAAGAATTCTTAAGTATAAAGTAATTTTCTTCTACTGTATTGGTTGGTTTTGCTACCAATGGTATGCCATTTCCATCAAGTACATATTAACATCTTTATAAACTTGTAATGTATACTCCCCTTCATCTATTAACACACTCTGCATTTTTTACATATAAGCCAAACCATAAAATAAAGTTTCTTTTAAGAAATTTTTTTGATTATAATAGCAATTCACATTCACAGAAAACTGGAAATATATAAGTATAAAAAAGATCATATCCGGCTCCCAACGATGTTTTTGGTATTACTGTATTTATTGCCCTCCAATTTATGATATGTAAGTTTGATCCCTTTTTGTTTTTTGCTAATTTAATTTTCCCACATTATTCCTTGAGGCTTCCTAGTTCAAGATACTTTATCTAACTTTTTCCCCTTTCAAAACTCTAAGAAATGAGAGAAGAAATATACAATAAAAAGGAATGCACATAGCAGTAAATATTCAGGAGTGACAGCAGTGGACCACGTTCCCCTTCATCTGTAAGGTCCTTTCACATTCTGTGCCCACATCTACTTGGTCTTCTCTTCCTTCATATCTCAGGCCAACTGTCACTTAGTCCAGGTAGAATTCCAGGGCGTTCCCTCTTCCAGTAAGTCAGCTCTTTCATACGCCCCCACCGTGCAAACCAGTTTTTCCTCAGAGAACGTGTACTTGTGAGTCCGTTAGTTAATGCTCTTCTCCCCCATGAGACTATAAACTCCAACATGATAGGCTCTGTTTCTCTTTCTGTTTACTCTTATTTCCTAATACCCATCATGCTAGCATTTGTGAAACAGATGAGTGAATTTCTGGGAAAATTCTGAAACTGACAGGACACAATGATGGCAAATCTAAAGAAATACAAGGAAACCGTAACAGTTGAAAAGTTTCCCAGCAGAACCTCAGAATAATCCCATAATCAGTACAGTGCAGACTAGAAGAGGGAGCTGACCACAGATAATCAGCCAAGTAATTAACTGGAGAGTAGAAGAACTGAGTTAGTCCCCCTACTTCAAATGCCTGACTCAGATACTCGCTCCAGGAAAGGGGTGGGTGGCCATGGGCACAGATGTCTGACAGAGGGGTCCTAACAGAGAAGACAGTTGAGCCCACAAAGGGACAAAGTAAGTGGAGTAATTTGCTTTACCCAGCAGGCCAGCTAAGGGTACACCCTGCCCTAAAACATGCCCTGTGCCTTCCTCAGAAAAGTGGTCTGAAGTCAAGCTCCTGTACTTGAACTTGCATTTGCCAACAGGTGAGGAGAAATTCTCTCTTGAGCTGAGGAAATACACTCAGTCATAGTTCCTTACCTACAGGTATGAACAGAAATGCAAGGAACACAAAACTTTGAGGTAAACAACATAAAACAGAGGCACCAAACTAACACCAAGAAAAGACAGTGAAGGTGCTAGGAGCTACAAGGATGGGATATTGGAGTCTGGATCTCAATCCTAACCATGATTTCAGCATTTCCTCATGCGTAAAATAAGGATATGTGCACACTCCTAATCCCTGAGTAAACAGTTAATACAATAAGCAGAAGAAAAGTTAAAATCTTGGAAAAATTCATGGAGATAACACACAAAATAAGAACAGGTCATCTGAGCACAAGTGTCTACTTCTCCCACGAAAGGCCTCGTGAACTGATGTAAAAACTTCTATATTTAAGTAAAACTGAAGAATCCTGGAACACAAAAAATGGTGCCATTAGCAGATCAAATATTTTATGGATGCCCAGAAATCATTAAAAATGAGGGATCAAAAATAAAAGGGACTCCTAGAAGTCAGAGCAATGATAACTGTGCCCCAAGAGAAGAATGAGTTCTCAAGGTGTCCAACAGAAGCTTCCAGTCCAAAGTCAACAAATACAGACGAAGTAGAGTCTGAAACAGCTGGACAAGTAAGCATCCCAGACACAACCCGAAGTGGATGATTTATCTGGGGAAAGTTCCCAGATGTTACAGCTTGAGAGAAGAAGACAACTCCAAAGCTCTGCAAAAGATAGGGGCAGGGGGAAGTGGAAGCAGCAACTGTGCCTGGAATACCTGACACTGAAGCACTCCAGAACAAAATAAAGTCCTTCTTAACCCAAGTGCTTGCCCACTTCCTATCCAGGCAGCAGCTAACAGGGAAAACTGCCAAGCAATGTGCTCCACATTCTACATGGAAGGTGCAGGAAACCCTCTCATTCAAGGGCAGAGAGAGCTGGGAAAACAGACCTGTATACCTGAAAAGGAAACCTACTAATTAACCTAGTCCTCACTTATAACTATGAACAGTTAGCCAAGGATCATCAGCCCTTGGAGACCATCTAACAACATGAGAGGAAAGAAGAAAGATTTAAAAAAAAAAAAAAAAAAACACCAACCACCTACAATTATCCCTGGAAGAAAGAAAATCAAGGAATATTAAGTTAAAAAAAAAATTTCTAATCACTATCCTCAGAAAGATTCAAGAGCTATTATGCCCATTACAGAATAGACTCGTGGAAAAATAATTTATCAGGAACAATAAGGTGTTCTAATTTTTAGGGTTTTTTTAAAGATTTTATTTATTTACTTGAGAGAGAGCGAGAGAGAACAGAGGAGCAGGGAGAGGGGCAGAGGGAGAAGCAGACTCCCGGCTGAGCAGGGAGGCTGATTCAGGGCTCCATCCCAGGACGCTGGGATCACAACCAGTGATCCCAGCCAATCAGTGGCTTAACTGACTGAGCCACCCAGGCACCCCAGGAATAATATGGTATTTTTAGAAGTTAAAAGCAACTGGCAAAACAAAACTTCTGAAGTGGAGTTAAATGTTAAAACAGACATGGCAGAAGAGAGTAGGCAACACAGAAGTTAAAGTAAAGGAAATTACTGTGGGCACCTGGCTGGCTCTACCAACTTGGTAAAGCATGCGACACTTGATCTTGGGGCTGTGAGTATGAGCCCCATGCTGGGTATACAGAGGGCTTAAAATTCAAAAATTTAAAAAAAAATGAAAAGTTAAGGGAATTATTAACATAGAGAAGAAACAAAGATTTTAAAAATAAGCTCATAATGTTAAAAAGTAGAGAATAGATCCAGGAGGGTCCAACAGGAATTTCTGAAAAGGGAAACAGAAACAAAAGAGGTGGGAAATGGAGGGAGGAGGGAAAAAGAAAAAAAAAGACAGAAGAAACTTGACTAGCCCAAAGATTCACGTTGAGTTCATAGTAATATATACATCTTTCTGTACCATGGGACACGTTTATACAAGTAGAAGAGCCAAAGTCCGTGAGTACTCACTTTGTATGTGTACTTTGAGACATGCTGTCAGACTGCCCTCCAGAAAGGGGAGACAAATCTACATTCCCGCCCATGTTTTCTAACCTTGCTGCAGATCCAGGGATCTCTTTAACCTCATCAGTCTTTTTAACCTCTGCCAATCTGATATGAAACATAATATTTTACCTTGTTCTTAATTATATTTCTTGGATAACTACTATTTATTCCTTTATCGGTATTTCTACTTTGTGAATTGCCTGTTCACATCCTCAGCCATCCCATCTATATGGAGAGTCTTATTAATGATTTTCAAGAGTTAAGAGATAGTGCCTTTTATAATTCAGGTTGCAACATGTTTTCCTAATTGTGGTTTTTCTTTCATCCTTACTCGTATCATTTCTCTGTCATAAATAAGTTCTTGATATTACTTTACGGTTTGGAGATTTCATATTCATAATTAGGGAGTCCTTTTCTACCCCAAAAGTATGAAAATATTTGGCTTTACGTTCTTCTAAATATATTAATGGTTCCAACTCTAAGGTTCTGGTTTGGTGATCGTCATGAGGTTCAAGGCAAGATGTCACCCACAGCTGCAATCATCTGAAGACTTGACTGGGGTTGAGACAGCTACTTCCAAGATGGCACACTCTCATGGCTGGCAGGCTGATGTTGGCTGTTGACTAAAGCATCAGTTCCTCCCCACATGAACCCTCCATAAGGATGACTGACTGTCCTTTTGACACAGTAGCTGGCTTCCCCCAGACCAAACGATCCAATGGAGCACAAGACAGAAGGTGCAATGTCTTTTATAACCCAACCTGGGAAGAGGCACACTATCATTTTCATAATATCCTTTAGGTTACATATATCAGCCCTATCCAATTACAAGAAGGAGTTAAAAAGGGTGAAAACACTAGGAGGCAAGGATCACTGGAGGCCATCTTAAAGACTGGTTACCACTGATCTTTTTTCTACTAATTTAAAATAAAAAATATTGGAAATATACTAAATCTCCACACATGCTTGAGTTTACTTCTAGACTATTTCATTTTCCTACTCCTGGGCCAGAATTGCAATGATTGTATAATTACAACTTTATCATAAGTTTATGTGCAAAGGCAAGCCTGCCCTCATTGTTCATTTTCTAAAATTTTCTTCACAATTCACAAATATTTATAGGCATAACTTGCTTGATTACACTTGAAAGGTATTGCCTTTTTTTTTTTTTTAACAAATTGAACATTTGTGACAACCCTGAATTGAGCACCATTTTTCCAATAGCATTTTCTCACTTTGTGTCTCTGAGTCACATTGAAATACCACAATATTTCAAACCTTTTTTTTTTTTTTACTATTGTTATATTTGCTGTGGTGATCTGTGGTCAGTGATCCTTGATGTTAATATTGTAATTGGGGGGGGGGGCACCACAAACCACATCCATTTACGACAGTGAACTTAAATCTTTTTTTTTTTTTAAGATTTTATTTATTTATTCGACAGAGATAGAGACAGCCAACGAGAGAGGGAACACAGGCAGGGGAGTGGGAGAGGAAGAAGCAGGCTCATAGCGGAGGAGCCTGATGTGGGGCACGATCCCACAACGCCGGGATCACGCCCTGAGCCAAAGGCAGACGCTTAACGATTGAGCCACCCAGGCACCCCACGACAGTGAACTTAATAAATGTTGTTTGTGTTCTGACCTCTCCAAAGCCCAGCCATTCCCCCATCTCTCTCCTCTCTTGGGGGCTCCCCCTTTTCACCGAGACACAGCAATATTGAAATTAGGCCAATTAATGACTCTACAAGATCCCATAAGTGTTCAAGTAAAAGTCAAGTCTCTCACTTTAAATTGAAAGCTACAAATGATTATGCTCAGTGAGGAAAGCATGTCAAAAGCTGAGACAGGCCAATAGCCAGGCCTCTTGCACCGAACAGCCAAGTAGTAAATGCAAAGGAAAACTTCTTGAAGGAATTAAAAGTGCTAATCCAGTGAACACATGAATGATAAGAAAGTGAAATGGCCTTATTGCTGCTATGGAGACAGTTTTAGTGGTCTGGATGAAAGATCAAACTAGCCTCAACATTCCCTTTAAGCCAAAGCCTGATCCAGAGCAAGGCCCTAACTCTCCTCAATGCCATGAAGGCTGAGAGAGGTGAGCAAACTGCAGAATACCAGTTTGAAGCTAGCAGACGCTGGTTCATGAGGTTTAAGGAAAGAAGCCTTCTCCATAATATAAAAGTACAGATGAACACGTGGTAAATGCTGATAGAGAAACAGCAGCAAATTATCCAGAAGATCGAGCTGATATCATCACTGAAGCGGCTGAAAATCAACAGATTTTCAGGGAACGTGAAACAGCTTGATGGAGTCTAGGACGTTCAGGACTTCCGTACCTAGAAAGAAGTCAACGCCTGGCTTCAAAGCTTCAAAGACAAGCTGACTCTCTTGTCAGGGACTAATAGAGCTGGTAACGTGAAGTTGAAGCCAGTGCTCACTACCATTCTGAAAATCTTAGGGCCCTTATGAATTTTGCTAAATCCACTCTGCCTGTCCCGTATACACGCAACGACAAAGGCTGGATGACAGTGTTTCTATTATCAAGATGGTTTACTGAACATTTTAAGCCCACCGTCGAGACCCACTGCTCAGAAAAAAGATTCCTTTCAAAATAGGACTGCTTGCTGACAATGTACCCAGTCACCCAAAAGCTCTGATGCAGATAGGCAGCAAGATAAATGTTGTTTTCATGCCTGACACATCCATTCTGCAGCCCACAGATCAAGGAGTCATTTCAACCTTCAAGTCTTATTATTTAACAAATACATTGCATAAGGCTATCGCTGCCATAGATAGTGATTCCTCTGATGGTTCCGGGAAAAGTCCACTGAAAACTTTCCAGAAAGGATTCATCATTCTAGATGACACTAAGAACACCCATGAGTCATAGGAAGAAGTCAAAATATCAGTAGTGACAGGAGTTTGATAGACGTTGATTCCAACCCTCATGGACGACTTTGAGGGGTTCAAGACCCCATGCAGGAAGTCGCTGCAGATGCGACGGGAACGGCAAGAGAACTAGAGTCAGAAGTGGAGCCTGAACGTGGGGCTGAACTGCTGCCATCTCACACTTTATAAGACAAGGATCTGTGTCTTATGGAGGAGCGAAGAAAGTGGTTTCTTGAGATGGGATCCACTCCTGGTGAAGATGCTGTGACGACTGTTGAAGGGACCACTAAGGATTCACGGGATCACATAAACAGAGCTGATAAAGCAGCAGCACGTTGGAGAGAACGGACTCCCAGTCCGAAAGAAGTTCTCCTGTGGGTAAAATGCTATCCAACAGCATCACACACGACAGAGAAATCCCTCGTGAAAGGAAGAATCCATCAGTGCAGCCAACGGCATTGCTGTCTTATTGTGAGAACACGGCACGGCCACCCCAACCTTCAGCAGCCACCACCCTGATCAGTCAGCAGCCGTCGACGTCGAGGCAGAACCATCCACCAGCAGAAAAGACCGTGACTCCCTGAAAGCTCAGATGATGGTTTGCATCTTTAGCAGTATTTTAAAAGTAGGTACATTTTTATCTATTTTTTTTAAAGATTTTAATTGACAGAGAGATAGCAAGAGAGGGAACACAAGCAGGGAGAGGGGCAGAGGGAGAGGAAGAAGCAGTCTTCCTGCTGAGCAGGGAGCCTGATGTGGGGCTCAATCCCCGGGCCCCGGGATCATGACCTGAGCTGAAGGCAGATGCTTAACAACTGAGCCATCCAGGTGCCCCAAAAGTATGTACATTTTTAAAACATAATGCTATTACACACTTAATAAACTACAGTATAGGGTAAGCATAACATTTATATGTACTAGGAAACCAAAAAACCCATTTGATTTACTTTATTGCAATATCTGCTTTATTGCAGTGGTCTGGAACTGAACCCACAACATCTCCAAGATATGCCTGTATTCTTGCAAATGAACTACATATTAACTTTATTAGAATGAGACCAGATTGGTCTCTCTGACAGTGCTGAGGGTTGTTCATAGAAGCTGTATTAGGAAAATGGCTATATAACATCACTAAACATGGTACATTTATGTTACTCATAAAACTTGTTTTAAATTATTATACATTTATTCTTTCACCAACAAATACGTATTTAATGTCTGTTATGTGGCAGATAGCATCTAGGTACTAGATATAAAATGGTGAGCTAAACAAACACCATCTCTGTTCTCTGAAGGGAGTGACAGGCTACAACAAAAAGCACATAATACATGATTATAGGTAAGTGCTATGTAAGAAAAGCAGAATCTGAACTGGTGTGAGCACAAGGGACCCAATTTTGAAAAGTCAAAGTTCTCTGAAGTGTCACTTAATCTGAGATTTGAAGGCTGAATGAGTTGACCAGGTGTGTGTGTGGTAAGGAGTGGGGAGAGGATGGTTAGGAATTGGTCCGAGCAGAGGGAACACCATATGTAAAGGGCCTGGGGTGGAGAAAAACTTGATGTTTTCAAAGCACTCAACACTTTCATACACTTCATTTGTAAACAAGCACCCTAGCAAATTGCTTCTGATAGTTCATCAGTTGATGTTCTTGGTTTTTCCAACCATATAATATCTTTGAATTGCAATCATTTTGCTTCCTTTCTGCCATTCACTGTTTATTTTTCAGTATCAAATTAACATTGTGTCACACTTCCAAAAAGAAATTTTTCAATGGCCTTGATAACCTTATTTGGGATATTTAAATAAGTGTTTAGAGTTACACTGTAATAAATGATGTTGACTGTTAATTTGAGACCCATCTTTGATGATATTAAGATGGAACACATCCTTCAGTCCTTCTAAGTTCTCCTTTTAAAACAAGGAATAGATACTAAATTTTATCAAGTAACCTCCTAACAGCTATTTAGACTATATAGTTTTCCACCATTGATTTGTTCATAATTTCAATTATTCTTAGTACTAAGCAAAATTCCACTTGATATTTTTAAATTAACTGGATTCTAGTTTCTAAAATTTAAGTTTCATCATCAAAATCCTGTGGTTTGGGAAAATAACCAAAAATAAAAGTAAATTTCTAGAATGTCAGAATTCAGGTAATTCTCTATTTTGAAATAAAATCTATCTTTATAATTTGCAATTCTCCCAATACATTCTACAGAGTCTGCTATCTTATACGTGAATTATGTGCTATCTTCTAGGGCTAGCTTTTTATTTCAGTGCATATCCCTTAAGATCCATTCAACAGCACATAACAGAAACTCCAACTCAAACTTTCACAAAAAGGAAACTAACCATTTCATGTAATTATCACTACAGAGGTGGAGCTAGTTTTAAGATTCTTTAGTTCAGGGGCCCAGTGATCTCAAAAACTCAGGGTTTTGCCCTCTGCTCTGTCCTCGCAAGGTAGTAGATTTGTCATCAGATTGGCTCTTGTTCTAGTTTCAAAATGGTGGTAAGAGGAAACTGGGTGTGTTCTGAAGTACAAAAGTTTCAATTTTGATAAAGTTCAATTTATCAAATTTTTCGTTTATCTCTTGTGGTTTTCAAGTGACATCTAAGGAAGTATTTGCCAGGCCCTATGTCTTCTAAGAGTTTTGTTTTGTTTTGTTTTGTTTTGTTTGTCTTTCGAGCTCTTATATTTAGGTCTGTGATACATTTTGAGTTGATCTTAGTGTATGTGTGAGTCAGGGCCCCAGATTCATCTTTTTGCATGTGGGTATACAATTGTCCCACTTGTGAAAAAGCCCATTTCCTTTCCATTGAATAGTCTGTTCAACAAATGGTGCTGGCACCATTTCCTTCCCATTAATTGGTAATCATAGCCCATCCCACAGAGCTAAGGATGGAATGGATTCCTGACAAAATCAGGAATCTTTTTAGAAAGAAAGTAAGGAAAAATGGATGACTGAAAGACAACCAACGGGGTAGTAAAAAGTTAAAAAAAAAAAAAAGTTTCTCATCTCTCTACATTCAGGAACTCTCTACATTCAGGACTATAGTTATGATCTGTTTGAAAGAATTTAGCAACAAAACAGTGTATGTGCACTGAGGGGCATTGCTAGCTCTTTAATCCTCACTTTCTGCTATTAATATTGCAAATCTTTATGGGTTTTTTTCTACTCAAGTCAATTTGAGTAACATATTTTCCTAGAAAAGTATCCATCTGAGTTTCATATTTATGAATATATGTTGACCCTTGAATAACACAGGTTTGAACTGGGTGGATCCACTTACATGAGGATTTTTTTCTATAAATGTAGTATATGTATTTTCTCTTATGATTTTCTTAACATTTCCTTTTCTTTAGCTTATTTTAAGAATACAATATATCATTAAAATGTGTTATAAATAAGGCTTCTGGTAACCCATAGGCTATTATATTTTTGGAGAGTCAAAAGTTAAACATGGTTGGCACCCCCTTACCCCACGTTAAGGGTCAATTGTATAGTCACACAAAATACATTTTTTCCTAATTACCCTTTCCATTCCTAATTTTTCATGTTTTGTTTTCTGTCTCAATTAGGCTATCTAAAGTCTTACCTGTTATACTAGAGCTTTTTCTCCAAAGAAGTAACACTTAAGTTTAACAATTGAACTATTATTCTGTTTTCAATATTTTTTGTTTCAAGAATTTATTTGACAGAGTGAGTGAGCACAGAAGGGGGAGTGGCAGGCATAGGGAGAGGGAGAATCAGGCTACCCACCGAGCAGGGAACCAGATGTGGAGCTTGAACCAAGGACCTTGGGATCATGACTGGAGCCAAAGGCAGACATTCAATCAACTGAGCCACCCAGGCACCCTCTAGTATTTTTATGCTTAATAACTTTATACATTTTTCTTTTATAACATCTGAGCTGAAGTACTTTTTATTCACTTTTGCTAAGAAATTTAAATACATTACTTTCCCTCTATGTCCTGCTTTGATCACATCTCCATGTTAATATGCACTTCCCATAATTTTTTCTAGGAACTCCTTCTAGACATTTTGTTAGTTTTGCTTTCCTCTTTGATTCAATCAAAAGTTATTAGGAGATGTGCAGGCACTTAAGAATCTGGGTTGTTGTTTTTTTTTCATGTACATTTTTGAAATTTCATTGTGGTTAGAGAATGTATTTTGTACTATCCTCAGTTTGTTGGAAGTTTAGATTTATGATCTAGAAAAAAATTTCCTCGGGGCCCTAAGAAGACATCATTTCTATGTATAGGGTAAAGCTCTCAATGTGTATCTCTTAGAGCAGCCTTAATGATTAGAATACTCATAACCTCTACCATTCTTCTTACCTAACTTAATCTATCCAAAAGAAACAGAGTAGTAGGTCTCATTACTTTGCTTTTCTTTACGTCTTCCAGTAATGTTTACTATGATGTAAACTATCCCATAAAAATTATTTTACTGTGGCTTATACCTTTCATCTTCATAATTACTTCTGTCCCATTTTAATGCTTTGTCTTGCAATAACAGAACTTCTATGTTCTCTTTGTTTGCATTTACCAATTTCTTTCAAGTTTTTCTGAGTTATTTTATTTCAAATGTAGCTTTTATAAAGGAAATATAGTCAGATTATTTTTAGTTTTATGTTTGGTTGGTGGGTTTTTAATGCTCTAACTGAAGCTTGGGATTCATTTTCCTTTTGATGACCCAACGTACTGATCAGCGGAGCTGGACTAGCCTGAGAGCCTGTGTTGCTAACCGCCAATCATCAGACATGCCACATAAATGCACCCTCACCTCCCAGAAGGTCGGGAGGCTATGTGGTTTCACACTCTCCCTTCAAAGTCGAGAAATAAGCTAAAATCCAAATGGATAACTATTTATCTAAGTAGCTTTGTAAGGGATGAAATATGAATGCTGTTGTTTCACACCTGAGAACAGCCATTTTATTCCGTATGAACAACTTAGCTGGATATGGTTACCAGGCCACAGACTACTGACATTTAATAGACAAGATACTGAGACAAACCTAATTTGTGTTCCTGTGTAGGTAACCTGCTTGTTTTATCCTTACAATTCAAATATTTTTCCAGGATACATCTAAGTAGAAACCTTTTCTCATTACTTCTGACTGGTTCTCAGGGGACCCTTTTGATATTTACTTACACTCTTTCCTGACACAGGAAAGTTCAATCACAATTTCCCTGATTACTGCTCTGGTTTCCTGCTCTGGAACACCTGTTGAACCGAAGATCTGTTATCTGTCATCCACACCTACTTTCACACTTACATATCTTTGTCACTTTTTCCCCCTGCACTCTGGAAGTAGTCCCAAGTTTGTCATCCGTATTACTCTTCCACTTTTTCAAGTATCAAGTCTTCTTTTGATTGTCTTAATATAAATTTTAAATTTTATTACAAGTTTGGCTTCCTTGAATTCTTTTATTTCAACCAGTTTTAACATTTCTGCTGTCATCTCATCCAGTTCCAGGGTAAGAACCCAGAACCAGGGTTCTCTGGTGTCCTTTTTACTCGAGGCCATGATTTTTTTAAGACACAAGATTTACACTAGTTATAAATTTATAGCAAATTTGCTTACATGTAATCATTTTCCGAGAGATGCACTATGTCTCCAAAGTAATTCTTTATATTTTAGAATCTTTTCAAAAGCCACATGCTAGGCACCTTCTATGTCTGTTGAGCACAAGTTCTATTTAGATCTTCTGTTCCTGCAGACAGGTAACACGTCCTTAGTCTGTTCAACACCCACTAAATGCTGGCAAGTTCTCCCTCTCAGACTGAAACTCTGAAATGAGATGTGTCCCACTCTCGGCTTGACTGGTAGTGTGTGACACATATTCCCTCTCATGTAAGCACGTGGACAGAGTATAACTCTTCCTACTCTGATAGGTACTCCTGTCAGCTGTCACATACACAGTACATAATACATGAAACACAGGCACCCACAGCCCTTCCTATTTAAAGAGACTTTCTTTAAATTACATGCATTCGGGGGTGTAGTGTACCCTCAGCCATCTCCCCCTAGCTCCTGCCGCTGGGTAACATATTGGGAATGACAGTTTTCAGGTGAAAATAAATAGGAAATAGTGGAGATGGGGAAAGAGGCAGGCTAGGGACACCGGTCTGACTGGCTCTAAAGTCTGAAAAAGACAAACTTTTGCCACTTGGTGTAATCCCTATGCTTCCTGAAATTGGGCACGATGAGTGAATCCATTTTTAAACTGTGTCCTACTTTGTGGGGGGCTATTTGCCCTGTTCTGGTTCAGAAGTAGAACATGTGCTATATAGTCTAAAACTAGTCTCAACCAATACTCAGGAAGCTCCTACTCCGATCTTGGCACATGGCATTCGCTTTATAGTGTAATTGCCTATGTGTGTCACCTTCAAGGATGTTTTTTAAATTCTGGAAGCGGTATATCAGGCCCAAGTACTCTGCACCACATTATCCCAGAAATGTCGGACCTAAGAATTTAAGTAATTACACCATCATCCATTTTAGTAAGAACTGAGATTATAGGCTGCACTTGTGCATTTAACGCCTATTTTTCTTGAAAGGCAAGATTACTTTTCCACATCATTCTGAAGTCAAGCCACAGGCTTATAAAGAACAACTGACAGCAATTGTTTTCTCATTCCCTCAGGGGTTAACATTCGTGTAGCTGTCTCTTTTGGTTGGCACACCCCGTACTGAAGAAAGAAAGCCATCTGCCTTGCTGTCTAAAAAACACCACTTGTCTGATATTCCCCTGCCAGGAAGGAGACTGCTCTGAAAAGCCACGTATGCATAAACCAGATTCACTTTTGAAACATTATCACACCAGCAAAACCATACTCTCTAAAATCATACACAGAATTTAATTTAAAATCAGGTCTAAATTCAAACTTTCGTTTAGGTCTGTGTTCATTCTGTTTATGATGATTCTGAATCTCAGTGATTCAGATAATATTAATGATACATTTTAAAACAAAGATTGGTTTTAAAAGTCCTTTTCACTTGGTAATAACATGCTGTGTCCCACGCATGAGCTGGTACTGTGAGCCAATGAGGTTATAGGTACTTATTCTGAAGTGAAAAGAAATGTACCACAAATTTTATGGGTTTAGTTTTTCAGTTTTCTGAAATCTGAAATGTTTTATTAATTTACAATTCTTAACAATCAGCTCTTTGGTAGCAACATAAATGAAGACCTGAAAAAACATTTGATGCTATCCTCTCATATAAAATCATTTGCTTCAGTATGAGGTGGAGAAGAGATGAAGACTAAATATTGGTCTCAGAAAGCTGTTCCATAATTGAGAACTTTTAATTCCCTTTTCCTCTGGACCAGAAGACCCTATATACCAAGGGTTAGCAAGCTTTTCCTCTAATACCCAGGTAGTAAATATATTTGGTCTTGCAAATCATAAAATCTGTCACATCTATTCAGCTCGGCCACTGTGGAATGAATACAGCCATAGACAATACTTAAACAAATGAGCATCGTGTGTTTCAATAAAACTTTATTTACATTATTAAATGAGGCAGCAGGACACAGCACAGAGCAATGAGGTGTAACAATCTGGGACAACACAATTTCACAGAATTACACAGACTTGACTCTTTTAGATGTAAAACAGGGAGCAATATTTATATTATTTAATAGCTATCAGATTTTATGTGTAATGGCTAACTTTTATTCAGCTCTTACATGTGTCAAGCACTGTTCTAGGTTAATTGCTCATTCAGTTCTCATAACAACCCGGAGAAGTTTGAAATAAACTCTTAAGACATAAACGAGATACCAGGTCCTATCGGGCTGCTTTTCACTTCCATAATTGGAAAGAATGAATGAAAGGGAATGGCACATGCTTTGGATTCAAATAACGGACTCTGCAAGTCCTCAAGAGCTCCCAGGGCTGCTGTCCGCTGCTAGCTCCACCATCCCATAACCCAAACCTTTACATACCAACTTTAAACTCCAATTATCGATTTCACTAAATGCCCTCTAATCTAGAATGACTGTTCTTCAATACCACCAAAACTGAATGGAAATACGGTAGTAGAGATATCAGATTTGCAATCCCGCCGATAAAATTTGGGAACTGAAATACTTCCTACAAAAGTGAGCTGGGCAATGGGTGATTTTTAAATGTTCACTTAAACAGTAGCCTAATAGGAAGACGAGTAACTTTGATGTCAATAGCAGATACACAGAATGCTCTTTCAGGAAAGGAGAAGCTTAGGAACACTTTCTTCTCTTTGTAATGCCTAAAAATGATCAATCTTATACAAGTGACTCAGGTATATTTAACTAAATTTTACATATTTTCTCTGTTTCAGATTTTCTTAAACTCACAGATGCCTTTTTTTTTTTTTTACTTTTTTAAAGATTTTATTTATTTGTCAGAGAGAGAGAGCACAAACGGTGGGCGGGGGGGGGGACAGCAGGCAGAGGAAGAAGCAGGCTCCCCACTGAGCAAGAAGCCCAATGCAGGACTCAGTCCCAGGACCCTGGGATCATGACCTGAGCTGAAGGCAGACAGTCAACTGAGTGAGCCACCCAGGCGTCCCACAGACGCCCTTATTATTAAGTTTACTTTTAGTTGAGGACAATAATATACTTGCAAAAATGTGACAGGACTCCTTCCAGCTGCAGATCATTTTCTCTTGCAAGTATCACTTAGATAGTGACCAAGTATCTGATGATGTAATAGTATCGCTGTTTAACAGTCTTTCTGCAATGTTCATCCTCAAAGGGAATATTTCAGCAGCAGTATCCAATAAATAGGAATTGAACCGTCTACGGCCATACCACCCTGAGTCTACGGCCATACCACCCTGAACGCGCCCGATCTCGTCTGATCTCGGAAGGAATTGAACCATGTTCTAGCTATTCTAATTTTCTATCTACTCATTTTATGCTGTAATAATAGTGTACATTAAAAGTATAGTAAATAAAATCTAATCATCACCATCATCATCATCCAAACAATATACTGATTTTGCAGGAGGCACATGATTCCATTACCCAAGTTTATACTTAAGGGGAGTGATATTAAATTTACTCAAAAGGACAGCAAGGAAGTAGGCAGTTAAACCAGTCAAAGGGGAGTTAAAATATAATGGTCTAGGCCAGGGGTTAGCAGACTATGCCCCATGACCCATATCTGCCCATTCTTCTCTCTCTCCCCAATTTGCCTGTTTTTGTAAATAATATTCTACTGGAACACAGCCATGTCCATGCATTTACATAATGTCTAAGGCTGTTTTTATGTTCCAACAACAAATGTGAATAATTGTGACAAAGATTACATGGCCTGCAGAGTCTAAAATATTTACTTTTGGCCCTTTACAGAAAAAGAATGAAAATCTCTAGTCTAGACAAGAAACCCAAGGAACACAGACTATGGAAATTAATTACAAAGAAAAAAGGGACATGAATGCAGTTCTACAAAAATAATTAACATCACTAAGCAACTGTTTTACAGATGACAAGTTTAGGATAGACAAAAAGCCAATAGTGGCGTTCTGTGATTCTGTGGTATATGGTGAGAAAATTAATCAACATAGGACCCAGAATAATGCACTGTTAGCAACAGTTGATTTGAAATATAGCCCAAAAGGGGAGCAGCTAGAGAATGCAAACATGAAAAGTAATTCCTAACTTCTTTACCCCATCTATGTAGAACATCTGCATAAAGATCTAGAGCATATGAAATTACAACTATAAAAAAGATCCATATTAAGAAACTTGCCCACCCAAAAAGCAAATCATAAGACAAATGACAAACTGGGATGTAACAATTCATTTCCTGAGGAGATAATGTTCCTTTTACTTTAAAAATCCAGACAATAAGTACCAAAAACCTGATAGACAAATAGGCAAAAGACATGAACCAACAGCTGACAGAAGAGAAAGCACTTAGACATTTTAAGATGCTCAACTATACTCATAAGAGAAATGTAAATTAAAACTACACTGAGACACCTCTTCTCACCTATCTGGCAAAAACCCAGTCTCTTGGTAAGGTTGAAAAGAAATTGAAAAATCACAAACATTACTGATAAAAAGTAAAATTCCTATAAAGGAATTTCTCTAATAAAATTTGATAAATTAGATAAAACATCTAATAAAATTACACATGCAAAATTACACAGTACTTATGCAGCTATAAAAAGGAGGAAGATCTATGTACTCTCACAGAGTAATCTCCAGGATATATTGTGAAATAAAAAAAGATGGAGAACAGAGAATATAGAATACTGCCTTTTGTATGAGAAAGAAAAAAATATTTGCTTATTTTTACAAAAATAATCAAAATGGAAGGTTAGAGATGAAAGTGAGGGCTCTCTAAAGATAACTTTTACTTAATTTTGACTTTTGAACCTAAAAATGTACATATGTCTGTATACCTATGTATATTATATACACACATATATCAATGTCTATGTATACATAGATATAGACATACACACAAAGAACTAAAAAAATGAAAAATGCAGATTAAAAAATGGAAATAAGCCAATACGTATATCAAATGGGTAAAATATTTACACAGAGAACTGTTTGAAGAAACATTTATCCTCAGTACTCTGTACATCCTTAGTATTATATATTGAAAGTACTCCCTTAAAAAAAAACCTGCAAAAAAATCTTGAAATTTAGTAGTTTTAATATTGTGTCATTTTAAGACATGAATGTATATTGTAGGTTAAGCAAACCAGTATTTTCAGAATCAGAAAAAGGATAGAAATATAAAGTGAAAGAAGGGAGAAAAAATCTGCTAACTTCAAAGTATCACTGTGAACTCAATTATTTTCATTTCCTAGCTCTGACCATGGAAAGAATTTAAAAGCAATGGCCGCCTGTTGCAATAGCACCCAGATCTTAGTTTCTGAACATCCTGTTTCTCTAAGAGAAACCAGGGCTTCTTGGAGAGAATGCTGTCTCCAGGTTTTTAAAAAGTACAAGATGAAAAGTGACAGATCTCAATTGAAAATGAATGACATATTCAAAGCCTTCAAGGTCTTTAAAATCAAGAGGCATTTCCATCACCACCATTCTCTAGCAATCTACTCTATATAAGTTACTCTAGTTCATTTTCCGCCTCCTTCAAGTGCACTGGCTTTAGATTTATAATGCAGCAGTACAGTCTTCTATCAGCAAGGTCACAGGAAATAAGATAAATATACAAAACTTTTATATGCTAGCAATGAACATATGGGCACAAAAATTAAAAATACTATTTGTAACTGTCCCAAGAAAAATTAAATATTTAATTTACAGGCCTTGTACAGGTCTTGTATAACAAAAAATTTAAAAAAATGCTAATAAAAGAAATCAAAGAAGAGGCAAACAAATGGAGAGATACACCATGTTCATGGACTGAAAGACAACACAGCATAGATAGCAATTATCTCAAAACCGATCCAAGGATTTAATGCAATTCCTATCAAAATCCCAGAAAAGTATTTTGTAGATATAGAGAACAGTATTTTAAAGTTTATATGGAAATACAAAGTAACAAGAATAGCTAAAACAATTTTGAAAAAAAAAATTAGTATCCAATTTTAAAACTTATTATATAACTATAGTTACCAAAAATTATATAATATTGGCTGAAAGATACACAGATCAATGAAACAAAATAGAAAACCCAAAACAGGGGCGCCTGGGTGGCACAGCGGTTAAGCGTCTGCCTTCGGCTCAGGGCGTGATCCCGGCGTTATGGGATCGAGCCCCACATCAGGCTCCTCCGCTATGAGCCTGCTTCTTCCTCTCCCACTCCCCCTGCTTGTGTTCCCTCTCTCGCTGGCTGTCTCTATCCTGTCGAATAAATAAATAAAATCTTTAAAAAAAGAAAAAAAGAAAACCCAAAACAGACTCACAAATGTACCCCAACTGATTTCTGACAAGGTACAAAGCAATTCAATGGGCGGGGGGGAAGCCTTTCAGCAAATGGTGCTGAAGCAACTGGACATCCACAGATAGAAAAATGAACCTCAACCATACACAATAATTACTCTAAATCAATCAAAGACTTAAAATGTGAAACAGAAAATTACAGGAGAAAATCTTCAGGATCTACAGGTAGGCAACAAGTTCTTAGATTTGACACTAAAAGGATGATCCATAAAAAGAAAACTGATTGATTCAATTTCACCAAAATTAAATTTTGTTCTACATAACACCCCTTACAAGAATGAAAAGAGTCCACAGAGAGGAAATATTTGTAAACCACATGGCTGACAAAGCTCTAGTATCTAAAATACATTAAGAACTCTCAAAAGCCAATAGTGAAAAACAATCTAATTAGAAAATGGCAAGAGACATAAAGAGATATCTCCCCACAGAGGATCTCCAGATGACAGACAAGCAAATGAAAAGATGTTCAACATTAGATAAATGTCAATTAAAATCCAAATGAAGTATCACTACACACTTAGCAAAATGGCTAAAATGACAATACTAAATGCTGATGAACTAAATACTAAATGCTAAAAGAACCTGGATCATTCATACAATGCTTGTGACAATGCAAAATGGTACAGCCATCTCAGAAAAAGCTTCCCAAACATTAAACATTCAACTAACATACAACCAACATTTATACCCATAAGCCCATTTTCATCACAGGAAAATCAGTTTGCAAAATAACCTATACACAAATGTTTACAGCAGTTTTACGTGTAATAGCCAAGACATGGCAACAACCCTGATGTCCTTGATGGGCGAATCATTAAGCAAAGTGGGACATCAATAGCATGGACTACACTCAACAATAAAAAGAAACTCGCTATTGGTATATACAACAATGTGGATAAAACTCAAGAGAATTATGCTGAATGGAAAAAAAGGCAATCCCAAAGACTACATTGCATAAGACTCCCTTTATTTAATTCTTGAAGTGATAAAATTATAGAAATGAAGAACGTATTAGTGGTTGCCAGGAGTGGTGTTGAGGGCAGCAGGAGGAAAACAGGTGTGGCTATAGAGGGGTAACAAGAGGAATCCTTTCAATGGAAATGTTCTGTATCTTGACTGTATCAATGTCAGTATCCTAGATATGACACTGCTCTATAGTTGTCAAGATGTTACCACTGGGAGAAACTTAGTTTAAAAAAAAAAAAAAGGCAAAGGATCTCTGTATTATTTCTTACAACAGTAGATGAATCTACAATTACCTCAAAATTAAAATAATTTAAATGAGGAGTTACAAATGTTTATTTCTTAAAATTATCCAAGTTTTTCTTAGAAGTCTACTAAAATAAGCATGGAAACCTATAAAAGAAAAGTATAACAAACAGTCCCCAAAAGTACCTTTAAGATAGTACATGAAAATGTCTTCCAGGAAAGCTGGTTTTATATTCATACAATTCTCAATAAATATTATTTTCCTTAATTATATGTTTCAACACTATTTCATATTGCAGAGGGTTAGTTTACAAAATAAATGCAAACTTTTTTATTTTCTAAAAATTAATGGATTTTAAATCTTAGGTATTCCTTCTGAAGTCAGAAAAAAAGTAAACTATACTTCAAAAAACATTTTAAAACCTTATTATTCTAAAGAAACTTATAAGGATATCAGAAAAATATGAAAAAAGGCATTAGTTTAGATACAGTAAACCCAAGAATAATTATGAATTTGGTATTGTATAAATTTTCTGCTGCCGTACATTTATGTTCGAACACCATCACCAAAATCCTACTCAAATAAGAGAAGATTCAAGTGGGTGTTAGATAAATCCTCTCCAAAAGGAGTCTTCAAAAAAACAGTCAAGAAAAGGTAAAGAAAGGTTGCAATTACACTCAGCTCACACACACATTTGTGTATTACACTGTGTGAAAACAGATTACACAAAGTCATAATCAGCCACCTAACGCCTCAGGGATATATAAGGTTCTCCCAGGGTTAATTTCATCCAGATTCTACAGTAAGAGTTATTTATCACAGTATAGTCCTCAGATCAAAATGCTATTACAAGAACTAGGTCCCTTCACTCAGGAAAGTTATTTTTCTTTCCTTTCCCTCCTGCTCTAAAATTGCAATAATAAACCTTAAATCCTTTAGGTCTGAGAAGTTTGCAATAAAGTGTGGTACCAAGACATAACTCAATGTAGAGAAAATGAGGACTGCCGTTGAAAAATTCATCTGCTCCAAGGTATAGATCTGGAATACTTAAGACAGGTTTTTTAAAATGCCAGGTTGTGCATATAGCTCACTTTTGTTAGCTATCATCAGGACAGCATTTTAAATAATCACCCTGTAAATTTCACTAGTTACTCTGAAATTGATTGAAATTAGAAACCTGCCCAGCTATACTGGTCAAGAAACAATTATAATGCTCTACATAGTGTTTTCTCTAATAAATATGCAATAAAGACCTTGTATACTTTGCATGATCAAAGGAGAATTCTGGCCAACAGTTCTAAAAAGGAGGCAGTCACAGGGTAATTTGTCAAGAAGCATAGTTTGCTCTTGACCTATTTGAAACTGCTTGTAGACATTTATAAATAAACAAATAAGAGATAATCAAATTGTAGATTTAAATGGAGTGAATCAAAAGCAGGCAAAGGACGAACAGAGAAGGTGCAGGACATGGTGAAAAGATAAGACAGTAACGCAAGGAAGGAAAAGACAACTCTAGGAAATTAAAATACAAACAAGAGAACCCACCAGTAGGTGGGACATAAAGTAGAATCAAAGAGCAAGTAACACGGATGTACTACAAGACAAATAAGTATTCTTACCACAAATGTTCAGAAAATTAGAACTAATTCAATTGAGGTTTTCAAATTAAATAATTTTAACATAGAAACTACAGTGTCAGAGATATCTGATCATATATTTTTTCTGAGACTTTGGTATATGTTTAAGATTATCTTTTGATTGGGGCACCTGGGTGGCTCAGTAGGTTAAATGTCCAACTCCTGATTTCAGCTCAGGTCATAATCTCAGGGTGGGGAGGTGGAGCCCCACATTGGACTCTGCACTCAGTGTGGAGTCTGCTTGGGACTCTCTCTCCCCCTCTGCCTCTGCCCCTCCCCTCAGCTTGTGCATGCTCTTTCTCTCTCAATAAAATCTTTAAGAAAAAAAAAGATTCTCTTTTGATCATCATTAAACTTCTTAAAGCATCACTTTAAAACTCAACCAAAGTGGAAAACTGACAGATATGACTGTCAACTCCCCATTTTGTTTCTTCAGCACATGTTATAATGCCAACTGGAAGCCTTGCTATTCGAATGTATTGAGTTGCTCCTCCGTGTTAAATACATCATATAACACATAGGCAGAACCATTTCCAATAAGGAAATTCCCCAAATCAACACCTCTCTCTAACCCCAGTGGGCTCACAATTTTGTAAGGGTACAGTCTTCCTTTCCTCTGGGGCAGGACGACTGCTAATGCAGGAGACTCGGACAGGATAAGAGTTTCTCTCCCACTGCTCCAGAATCAAGCAGGCCAGGTGTTTGCGAATGCAGCCACAGCACTGGGCCAGGGTTACAAAACTTTAAGACAATCAACCCAGCGTTAGCTTGTCATAAATTCTTGACATGTTTTAAAACATTCAGGAAAGAAAATCGTTGACATGCACTGATTTGCTCCAACATGCACACACACACTATTTGTTAATGTTACAGGCCTAGCGTTTGAATAGGCTACCCAGAGTTACACATTTGCATAACAGTGTTCCTGTAAAGTCTACTTGCTTTAAAATACCTGCTGTCTTTGGGAACAATTTCAGAAGAGTAGGTATTAATTCTTCTTTAAATGTTTGGTAGAATTCCCCTGGAAAGCCATCTGGGTGCTTTTGTTTGTTGGAAGATTTTTGATTACTGCTTCAATTTCCTTGCTGGTTATGGGTCTGTTCAGGTTTTCTATTTCTTCCTGGTTCAGTTTTGGTAGTTTTGCGTCTCTAGGAATGCATCCATTTCTTCCAGATTGTCTAATTTGTTGACATATATTTGCTCATAATATGTTCTTATAATTGTTTGTATTTCTTTGGTGTTGGTTGTGATCTCTCCTCTTTCATTCTTGATTTTATTTATTTGGGTCCTTTCTCTTTTCTTTTTGATAAGTCTGGCCACGGGTTTATCAATTTTATTAATTCTCTCAAAGAAGCAGCTCCTAGTTTCATTGATCTGTTCTGTTCTTTTGGTTTCTATTTCATTGATCTCCACTCTGATCTTTATTATTTCTCTTCTCCTGCTGGGCTTAGGCTTTATTTGCCGTTCTTTCTCCAGCTCCTTTAGATGTAGGGTTAGGTTGCGTATTTGAGACCATCCATGTTTCTTGAGAAAGGCTTGTACTGCTATATACTTTCCTCTTAGGATCACCTTTGCTGCATCCCAAAGATTTTGAACAGTTTTCATTTTCATTTTTCCATGAATTTTTAAAATTCTCTTTAATTTCTTGCTTGACCCAGTAGGGTCTTTAGCCTCCATGTATTTGAGTTCTTTCCAACTTTCCTCTTGTGACTGAGTTCAAGTTTCAAAGCAATGTGGTCTGAAAATATGCAGGGAATGATCCCGATCTTTTGGTACCAGTTGAGACCTGATTTGTGACCCAGGATGTGATCTATTCTGGAGAATGTTCCATGAGCACTAGAGAAGAATGTGTATTCTGTTGCTTTGAGATGGAATGTTCTTATATATCTGTGAAATCCATCTGGTCCAGTGGGTCATTTAAAGCCCTTACTACATTCTTTATTTTTTGCTTAGATGCACTACTGGGTATTTACCCCAAAAATACAAATGTTGTGATCTGAAGGGGCATATGCACCCCAATGTTTATAGCAGCAATGTCCACAATAGCCAAACTATGGAAAGAGCCTAGATGCCCACTGACAGATGAATGGATAAAGAAGATGTGGTATATATACAATGGAATATTATGCAGTCATCAAAAAATGAAATCTTGCCATTTGCAAAGACGTGGATGGAACTGGAGGGTATTATGCTAAGCAGAATAAGTCAATCAGAGAAAGATAATTATCATATGATCTCACTGATATGTGGAATTTGAGAAACAAGGCAGAGGATCATAGGGGAAGAGAGGAAAAAATGAAACAAGATGAAACCAAAAAGGGAGACAAACCACAAGAGACTCAATCTCAGGAAACAAACAGAGGGTTGCTGGAGTGGAGGGGGGTGGGAAGGATGGGGTGGCTGGGTGATGGGCATTGGGGAGGGTATGTGCTATGGTGAGCGCTGTGAATTGTGTAAGACCGATGAATCACAGACCTGTAACCCTTAAACAAATAATATATCATATGTTAATAAAAAATTAAAAATAAACATTACTTTATTTAAAATAATAAAAAATAAAATAAAAATACCTGCTGTCTTCTGCACTGGCCTCATAAGAGTCAACCCCAGCCATCACTGAAATTTAGATAACCCAGGAGCTTTGTTCACTCATTCGACAAACTGTATACTGAGCACCTCCTTAAGGCAGGTACTCCACAGGGACTACAGAAAAATGTAATGGTGAGTAAAACTAACCTGACCCCTACCCTCTTGAAGTTTACATTCTAAAACTAAAGAAGCAAACTAACAGAAGTGGCTGAATGTTAAAGAATGCTCCCTCCGTCTAGGAATGCTGAAGGCCATGAAAGAAGAAGGAACACTTCTCCTGCCCCTGATGTCATTCAGCTTGCAAAGACAACAAACAGCAGAACGGCAGAACCAGACATAAAATAGATAAAGTGTTATTATATTTTGCTTATAAAATTTCTTCGTGAAAGTGCCTACTGCTATAAATGAGGACAAAACCCCCAAGGGCAGGCGAAAGCTTCAAAATTCACTTAGCCAAACAAAGAGCCTCCCTCAATTTGTCCTAAGACACTAAGGGTCATGGCTACAGTATGAATTCCTACCTCCAAGGCTTAATTACTGAATATTAGTCCTTTTTAGAGTGACCTCCAGAATGCCCTGAATAGTAGCATCCCCCCAAAAGAGTTCCACGAAGCCTAAAGATACTGTCTTGAAATTGCTCAACTCTTGAAAGTAAGGTTGTAAACTCAAAAGTGAGGGCAGGCACTGCTCTGGAATTGGCGCGTCTGCTCTGGTATTCTCACAGTATTCCCAACAGAGAGCCCCCAAATCCCCTGGACTATAATGTCACCAGCACTAAGAGACCACATAGTAATCCTGTTCTGAGAACAGACAGTTTAGAGATGGTATACAAAATGTTTTATTTGAATGTTTTCCTGGCCAGATGCAAAATGAACTCGGCACAGGCAAGCAAAAAAATAATAAATTTTAAAATTACAAACTAAAAGCCTAGACTCTGATTCTTTCAACAACAATGGCCTAACAATATAGCCCCTAACACGCCACCTTCCTTAAGGTATCATTCGTACTTCTTAATTCTACATGGAAAAACCACCACACAGCAGGCAAGCGAGCATGTCCTCACCATGCTAGTCAGTAGCCCTGGAGTGGAAGGCCTCTACCTTTGTAGGAACCAGATTCCTAGAGTGGCAGCAGGGCTCCTGTCCCCTGGCTATGCTCCCTCTATGTGCTGCATTCTTCCCAAGAGCTCTCACAGAGCCAGGAAGAAGGCCACTTGTCAGCCCACAGACAAGTAGCAATCCAAGAAAAAAAGGCAGTCTTACCGAGGTACTTCTGTGTAAAAGTACCAAATGGGACACCAAATGACCCGGCTGCTCACATGCCCATCCCTTGAACTAAGTGTGTCTCCACGATGAGTTCCACGCTGGAGGGAAAAGAGGAGGGGCAAAGCAACTGTCAGCTTTCACCAAACTGCTGCACTCACGAGGTGCCCACAGTGTGGCATGAAGCCGGGGTTTGCAAAAAGAACCAAAGACAGAAGAAAAACCATTCTAGACAGAAAGCTATCGATGCCACCCCACACTACACTGATTTTTCAACTTTTCATTTTAACAAAAGCCAGCCTTTCTTGAAATCTTACACTGTTATACAGAGGCAAATAAATAAAAGAAGACCAGAGCTGGAAAGGTGAGAGGAACAATGTCCACCCTTGACACGCATACCCCTACCTGTATGCCTTACCCCCAAAGTGATACCTCAGGAAACTCCTCTAATTCTGGAGCTCTGAGGATCAGTCTGAAAACCAGGCTCTAATTTAGAGATTTCTGGGGGAAAGCTGCACTAACCTTCCAAACCAGACCTTAGAAATGAGTGTACCATATTCTTATCTATAACCATCATTATTTAATCCTTATTTGCAACTGCAAGAAAAAACTTAATAGTTAAAATATTTAAAGCTTTTATTAAATGCTTAAAATCTATCACATTCTGCCTCCATCTAGAACGAATTTTTATTTACTGTAGTGCAAGTACATATAAAGGTCTCAGGAACCACGTCCTCCAGGGGATGACTGCCAATTGGTTTAATTTTCAAAATCAATATCAATGCTCAGAGCTGCTACCACCTTCAATCCTACAGAAAATTCTAGGTGCATAGTAATTCCAGACAACACTTAATTCTATTTTGAGATGGCTTCTATAGAAAAACTTTTTTTATGAGTTATACCTTAACTTATGCTGTAAGCTTGAAAGAACATTTTAATGATTAGCTAATTGTTTCAGCTATCCTCCCTCATTAAAGTAACTACTGAAATTGTCAAAAATCATCACTTCTACTACTTCATCCAGAGATGAATGGGAAAAGCTTACACATCGGTTTATGAATATCATTAATGGTTTAAAGTTTTACTATGCTATGCTGTTTGTGTTACTATGCAGTTTTTTAAAGCAAATATAATTGAGAAATAAACCTGAACATAACTCAGAGAGCATGAATGGGGAAGAAAAGTTATGCTTAATCCCAAATCATAAATCCAGTAGCAGAAAAAGTTCACGGTTTATCTTTCTGTTTTCAAGAAGATACGGTCATTGCAGAAGATATGCTCAGGGGTCACATAATAGTATGTGCACCTCTCAGGACATCCTAAAACATGTTCCTAACTCCTTACTCATTAAAATCTATTTGCCTTTCTCTTCCATCCCTCAGGTCACAGCTATATAATATCTAGACAATCTGAGCACTTGCACCATTAGTTTAAAAACTTGGTGCTGGGGCGCCTGGGTGGCACAGCGGTTAAGCGTCTGCCTTCGGCTCAGGGCGTGATCCCGGCGTTATGGGATCGAGCCCCACATCAGGCTCCTCTGCTATGAGCCTGCTTCTTCCTCTCCCACTCCCCCTGCTTGTGTTCCCTCTCTCGCTGGCTGTCTCTCTCTCTGTCGAATAAATAAATAAAATCTTTAAAAAAAGTGAATTTAAAAAAAAAAAAAAAACTTGGTGCTGTGGGTTTGTTTGTTCGTTTCTGTACCATGTTTAAGTTAGAGTAAGAGAGAATGGAAGGGAAGAGAGAAAGATGGATGGAGACAGAGGCAGCAGAAAAACAGAAGAGGAAAAAGACTGATCAACAGGCAAAGCAAGAGAAAAAGACACAAAAACAAAATGTCACATCTTCTACAATCATGAGTATGAATGTGTACATCAACAGGAGTGTCCAGAGTCTCTGAAAGATTAAATTCGGATATAAACATACGATTTCAAGGAGAAAGAAATTAGAGAGACACTTAAAAAGATTAATGTGGCCAAGCAGGTATTTTTCTGATGAGCTCAGATTTTCAAAGGAAACGTTGAAAAGAAAGACATCATGTGAATAAAAGAATGGCAAATTACTGACACTAAAATTAGCATCAGGAAACTGAATCTCAGAATAATATGAGGTTTTCAAAACATGAAAAAAGTTTCATTTAGTTACATTACATTGTAACAAATAATTTTAGGAAACACATAACACTACACCTACTTGTTTGGTCAAAGAAAATCTTCAGAATCATACAGAAAACTAAACATGAGAAACAGGAAACTAAAATCCAAAGATTGGTGAAAACAATGAAGGAGTGAATCTCAGATACTCTAAATAAACTGCAGCCTCCTAACTTGTTTAAATCAAAACAAAGGAATTTGAGGATAAGCTCATGGAATACCTGCCTTAATCGTTACAGAACCAGTAACACACTCAAGGGCCTCTGGGAGCCAGCAGTGTCCCACTTCCCGATCTATGCAATGATCACACAGGTGTTTATTCTACAGTTGGTTGAAATGTACATCTGCTTTATGCAATTTGTGCTGTATTTCACAAAAAAAAAAAAAGGCTAAATAATTTAAGAGGTACATATGACTGGAGGAAGGCAAGGTTGTCTCCATTTCCAACCTACAGACAGACCTACTGTGAGCCCCTGGAAGATCCTCACAGACTACAAACATTCGTACAACCTAATGAAATTGACGTGGGGAGCCTTACTCTACAAGGTCATGAACCCCCCCCTTTCGGCAGTGTTCCTCATCAGGAGCCCCAGTCCATAAGAGCTAATGTGGTGTCCCACTCCCACAGTGCAGGCCTCACGGTAAGGGGAGAGGAGGGCAGGATGGAGGAATGTCGCGAATGCTGGGACAATTGTGTGATTTCTAACTTTGCAGAACCAGCCATAAGGAGAATTAATTACTAGATAAATAGCCTCTAGAGGACAACTCTGGGGATGTGCTGCAAAGGTCTATGCCCTGCCTTCTCATCCTGACAAGGTAAGAATATGGAAAGCATAAAACAGATTTAATGGATAATGAATCTGGGCATGATAAATAAATTTAATTCAGGGGACAGATTCTGAAATTTCATTAAAATACAGATAGTAAGGATGAGTGCCTAAATGAATAAACTTGTGGACAGGTGGGTAGGAAATTAAGGGTGTTCCCACTACAGCTTCCACTTCTTGAAAGGCACCTGGGGAGAGAGAAGAATGGGGAAGCGTGGATGCAGAGAACAGAAGAGAAGTCTGACTGGAAACAGTGGTTGTGTTGAGACTTAAATTTACAAATGGCAGGGGCGCCTGGGTGGCTCAGTCCTTAAGCGTCTGCCTTCGGCTCAGGGCGTGATCCCGGAGTCCTGGGATCGAGCCCCACATCAGGCTCCTCTGCTGGGAGCCTGCTTCTTCCTCTCCCACTCCCCCTGCTTGTGTTCCCTCTCTCTCTGGCTGTCTCTCGCTCTGTCAAATAAATAAATAAAATCTTTAAAAAAAAAAAATTTACAAATGGCAAACAGTACATTTTCAACAACGGAGATCTATATTTTAAAAGTAATTCCACTGTCTATGTGAATGACAACTCATTTATATTTTAACAGACTTTTAGTCCTAATTTCAGAGAATATTCATGATCACGTTTTAGATATGAGTTATTCTGAAATCTTCAGTTACCTTTAAAAACAAAAACAAAAACCCTGCTGCATATCAATATATCAATGAAATTATCACCTAACATGACTGAAAAAGAAACAGATGTGGCCAGATAGGTCCATCCCAGTTTAATCAAAAAAAATGAGAAAATAAATGAAGACTTGTTAGAATCATATGATTAGAAAGGAGACCATTTCAACATACAGACAGTTCCTGCCTTAACAACGGTTCAACTTAGGATTTTTCAACTTCATGATGGTGCAAAAGCCATATGTGTTCAGTAGAAACCATACTTCAAATTTTGAATTTTGCTCTTTTACCAGGCTAGCAATAGCGGTGTCATACTCTCGTGATGCTAGACAGCAGCAAGCCACAGCTCCCAGTTAGCGGTGTCAGGATGAGCGCAACCAGTGCCCTTACAACCGTCTTGTACCCACATGACCGTTTTTCACTTTCAGCACAGTATCCAATGAATTACATGATAGAGTCAGCCCTTTATTATAAAACTGGCTTTTGTGTTAGATGATTTTGCCCAACTGTAGGCTAACTCAAGTGTTCTGAGCACAACTGAGGTAGGCTAGGCTGAGCTACGATGTTTGGTAGGTGTATTAAATGCATTTTTGACTTAATATTTTCAACTTACGTGGCCTTATTGGGAAGTAACCCCACCATAACTCATGAAAAATCTGTACATTAAGTGTTGTCTGGTGGATTATTTTTAAGCACAACAGCAAGAATTTTTTTTTTTAAGATTTTATTTTTATTTATTCGACAGAGATAGAAACAGCCAGCGAGAGAGGGAACACAAGCAAAGGGAGTGGGAGAGGAAGAAGCAGGCTCATAGCGGAGGAGCCTGATGTGGGGCTCGATCCCATAACGCCGGGATCCCGCCCTGAGCCGAAGGCAGACGCTTAACTGCTGCGCCACCCAGGCGCCCCAGCAGCAAGAATTCTTTAACGTAGTTTAGTCCAGTAGTTCTCTTGTTTAACTTTGCTTCATTTTATTTCATTTTGAAATATTTAAGCACAGCATAGTCAATCATATTTTGCCCTTATCCTTCAGGATATGTTTTTAATAAGGGCAAGGGTTAATGCGTTAGCTAGCAGGGCTATTTAAACAGTCTACTCTAGACTTATAAAGTCAATATGAATTCCCAATGAAATGTAATTAACTGTATGTGATTTAATAAATGTGTGACTTTGAAATACATGAAAAAAATATAGACTGATCAGCTGACTTAATTTTTTTCAGGAGTTGTTAAAGCGTTAAATGACTAAAAATGTTCTTGCAAATGAAATATGAAGACTGTTAAATTTAACTTTTATGATGCTTCTTTTATCAACATTTTTCACAGAAAATTAATTTCTAGAATGATCATAAATACCAATGAAAAACAGCATTTCAAAAACAACATTTTCCTTTATGTTCAACTTTCCAGACATAAACATAAGGCCTAAAATAAAGTCATTATCCTGATTTGTCCAGAGCCCTGGATTTTTGTCTGCCTTAAAAAATAATCTGAATCTTGGTGAAATGGACAGGGGTCTAAAATGCTGATTTGGAACCCAATTCAACCATGAAATGTGTTACCTGGGAAAGTTGGTCAGCCTCACTTAGGTCTGGTTTCCCAGCTCCGGCTGCAAGGAATCATGACAAGGGCCACATGAGGTGCCCTATGGAAAGCACAGTGCATGCAGGCTGACACACTGGACGTGCCCAAGTAAGTCAGACTGCTTCTGTCCACCATTTGTATGGAATCCACTCTGGATGGTCCTTCACCCAACAATGACAAACACGACCCCTTTGGCTATGATTCTCATGGTCTGTGTACATTAATCTAATTATTGGCTTCTGTTCATGACAGAGTGGAAGTATCATCATTTGTAGCAGGTCTAAGAGTGGTGGGCAGCCCCACTGGGCATTCAAAAGAGACATTTCTGGGATGAACCATCAAGAAACTACATACAGGGCATAACTAGTCAGAGCGACACATTTTTTTAATTTTACAAGAGTAGAAACATAGAAATATGAAAATAACTTTTATCTCAGTTATTTTCTGTTTTAATTTTTTATAAGTTATGGTTATTTAAAAAAAAAAACACTAGTCTTTGTCCATATATTTTACAAATCCAAATATGGACTAAGTTTATATGAACTTTATTCTAAATGCCATCAAGTTTCAAAATTATGCCAAAATGAAAAACATTCATTAAAACTTGTAAGTAGTGACCCAGGATTAAGACACTGTAAGATGAGTGAAAAAGGACATAATCTACTTAATAGTCAAGTTTTTCCATGCCATGTACATCACTTACATATCCAGCTTCTACTCAAAAAAGGTACCAATGACACAAACAGGTAACAAGTTAGAGAAACTGAGGAAAAGAAACCATAAATTGGGATAATGTGGAAAATTTAAAAAGAAACAAAAACAAAAAACTAATGAGCCAATGGGATATGATGACCAGAAACACACATCTACCTGACATTTAACATACCTTTCCATGCTTTATTTTTCCTCAAGACAGAGACTTTCTACTCCAACAAACTCTCCCCATGTATAGCGTGTTTCTGCATCCATGACATGACAAATTACTTCTTCGACCTGGTGTCTGTTCTGCTTTAGATTCCCACTCTTTCAAACTGTAGGCCTGAATTCATTTCCTTACTAGAAGCTGGGAATGCCTGAATCTTTTTGAAAAGGAAAGAGAGAGGGAAAGGGAATGGGGAGGGCGGGGAGTAAATTTCTCTAGATCACCAACAATCAGGAGTAACAGACAACGTTTCCTTTCTTTTCCTCAGGAATAGAAATGAGAAAGGGTGGTTAAATCCCAAACCTGTGCATGTGTGAGGGCCTAAAGGTGCCTCTGTTACCATTATTTAAATACAAAAGTAAAAATAATCTACTTCAACCTGTCTGGGCCTCAAATTCTCTTAGGCAGCTAGACCAAGGTCACACTATACGCTCAGCTGGTCTTCCAGCTCTAGGTAAATAAAAAGAGGGGCCACAGACCACGGACTAAAACCCGCATATAAATGTTCTATTTCTAATAAATCCACAGACTTCCTGGTCATGGCACACCCTCTTGCCACCAGCAGGAATGAGTTTTTCCCCATTTAGTTCAGAGACTTACTTTCCTAATCCAACTTAGATGATCACTAGCCTCCAGGGAAAAGAAAAATTTCAAAAATACTGGAGCTCTCTGGAATATAGAAGTATCAAATATTTGGGCATTAAGAAAAATAAACCCAAATGATGACACTTCAGCAGCACACTGATTTTTTTTTTTTTTTTTTTGGTTTTTAAATGACAATTTTTCATCCTCTGGTACTTTTATATAACTATTTATAAGACATTTGCAAGCTTATTTCTTAATTTTTAGACATATAGGGATTTTCCTGTTATCTTTTGATTATTGATTCTCTGCATAATTCCACCATAGTTAGGGAACATACTCTACAGGTTTCAAACATTTGAGACTTGCTTTACAGTCTATACATAACCAATGTCAATGTTCCATACGTGCTTGAAAAAAATGGGTTATACAGGAAGTGAAAATAATGTTCTATGTATCTCTATTAGGTAAAACTTGTTATTCATGCTCTTTAAGTCACCCAAATCCTTCTGACTTTTCTGTCTGCTAGGTCTTTCGATTATTCAGAAGGGTTAAGTTCCCACAGGGGTGTGAATTTGGCTATCTTCTTCTGTCTCTGTAGATTTTGCTTATATAATTCACACCTATGTCACTGGGTACCTAAGTTTTCACAGCTGATGAAATGAACATTTTACCATTGTGTAGAGATTTTCTTCATCTCTACTAATGCCTTTTACCTTAATTTCTCTTTTGTCTCTTATCAATATAGTTACACCAGCTTTCTTTTGATTAGAATAAACCTGAAATATAATTTTCCATTTCTTTTCTTTCTGTATCCTTATGTTTCAGATATGCTTCTTGTAAATCTAGCATCTCCTCTCCTTGGATTTGGTTTTTCACCCAATCTGAGAAACTTCGTCTTTTAACTGAATCATCTAGTCTCCTTACATTTATTGTAATTACTAATGCTTGAATTTATAATTATGTTATTTTGCAATATTTTTCCTGTCTCTTCTCCATTTTTTCTCTTTGTAGAAGACAATGGTGCTAAGGTCCATTTTTTTTCTAATTTTCCCCCTTGTGTTCCTTTTGAGTAATGACAGTAAATTATTAGGTAAATAAAATGATTCATCAATTTTTATTCTTACTTATATGCTTGTTTTCTCATTGAGATAGGGTAATGTTTAACTTTCCTAGTTAATAAATTCTTATGCTTTTCGCTGATAGCAAAACACAGGACATAAAATCTTTATGAAATTTTGCTACAACTACCATCTGGTTTTTAAGATTAACCAATCCATGAAAGTACAAGTCTACCCCATTAAGAATGATGGCAGTATACTCTTAGAGTAACTGCCATTTAGGCAGTTACCAAGCAGCTTTCAAATTTGTTTTTATTCTTCTAGTTTTATCCACTGAAACTTAGGTATATTAGCACAAAGTAGATATCTATGTATCAGTCATTATTGATCCTTGCAGCAACCAGATGTCACTAATTGAGTTTACTCTATCATAATTCTCTTTTAACATCAAGCCCAAAATAAAAACCATCTGAAGCCAAATTCCTCAAAAACAAAACTGTTTTTTCACTTTTAACGGGGGGAAAAACTGATTATTATAGTTGTCTAATTTTTTAAGTTTCAAGCCAACTTCCACATGCATGATTAATTATAATACTATATAACTATAAACAGGTACAAAGTTTAGCATTATGAAATGGAGCAAAACTAACGGGACATGTTTGGCAACTATAGAAGTAAAAGCTGAGGGACGCCTGTGTGGCTCAGCCAGTTAAGCATCTGCCTTCAGCTCAGGTCATGATTCCAGGGTCCTGGGATCAAGTCCCATATCAGGCCCCCTGCTTAGCGGGGAGCCTGCTTCTCCCTTTGCCTGCCACTCCCCCTGCTTATGCTTTCTCTCTCTCTCTCTCTCTCTCTCTGAAAAATAAAATCTTAAAAAAAAAAAAAAAGAAGAAGAAGAAGAAGTAAAAGCTGAGACATCAGTAGGGAAAGGCTAGCTGGCCACGGCAAATGCCACACACAGCAGCAGTCCATGATAAGATCCTCAGTCTTATGGCCCAGAGAGCTTTTGACAATTCTAGAGTTGATCAGACTCGGGAAAAACACCTCAAACAGGCCAAACAAACTTAAAGGCAGTTAATTACATAGAGCAGAAGGACATTTTATCAACATTACCAGTCATTTACAAGAAAACGAAAAACTGCCAAAAAGACTGAATACTGAACACTTTTTTTTTTTCCAGATTTTATTTGAGAGTGAGAGAGCACGCAGGAGGGAGGGGCAGAGGGAGAGGGACAAGCAGACTCCCTACCAAACACGGAGCCTGACACAGGGCTTGACCCCAGGATCCCAAGATCATGACCTGAGCCAAAGTCAGACACTTAACTGACTGAGCAACCCAGACACCCCTGAACACTGAATACCTCTGATCACTGTAATCTGTCTTCATAGGTGAACTATACTGGAGAACAAGTAATATCAAATGAGCATTCAGTAGATTGGAATCCTGACAAAGGGAGTTATTTATTGGCTTCAGACATTTGTGGTATCATGTTGTATCCATTCCCCTATGAAAATATGCCTATCCTGGGGCACCTGAGTGGCACAGCGGTTAAGCGTCTGCCTTCGGCTCAGGGCGTGATCCCGGCGTTATGGGATCGAGCCCCACGTCAGGCTCCTCCACTATGAGCCTGCTTCTTCCTCTCCCACTCCCCCTGCTTGTGTTCCCTCTCTCGCTGGCTGTCTCTATCCTGTCGAATAAATAAATAAAATCTTTAAAAAAAAAAATTATTAAAAAAAAAAAAGAAAGAAAATATGCCTATCCTAGGATACCATCTCCAATAAATCAGCCTCTTCAATAGATAATGCTCAGACAGACAATGACAAAAAATTTTTTGAGTTCACTGCCAAGTGATTTTTTCCTTCATGGCATATTCATCCTGTTATTGCTTTTAGATTATGTCATTTGCTGGTCTCGGCGGGGAGGAGGGGGTGGTCTCTCACTCTTTCCCTTTGATCCATTATATACTAACTGACAAAATAAATTAACCCTCCCAAACCAAACTTAGTGTTACTGGGGCACCTCACCCATACAGCACCAACAGCATGAACATTCATTATTGTACTTTGTAAAAAGATGGCATAACATGGGATATATAAAGTCCCCAAGTGGAACTTCATTCTCCTGTTACCACTTCATCAACAGTCCAACAATGCCCAAGGAGTAAATCCCTCAGATCTGCCAACCCAGGACACTAGCTCAATGTACATGTGGCTCTGGCCCCAAAAGGCAGGTGGAACTCCACAGACTACTTGCCCATATGCCTCACTCTTAGTCCTCTATCTGCCTCCACATAGCTGGTCCCTACTAGAGAAATACAAGGGCAGCTCCTTTCTGGACATCCTAGTCATTCACCCTCAGGTCCAAGAGTCAAGGAGAATTCCATCCTATAAACCAGAGTTCTTCCTACCACTCTCTCCCCAGCCCATTCTAATCCCCAGCCTGAAGAGCTGGCCTCTTTTTCAGATAAGAGACTCTAAGAATGACTTTCCCATTAGGTAATAATGAACCATAGTCTAATAAGTTTCTGCTCTTCTCACAAAACCACAGTCCTCATAATGCCAAAGTCATACACCTACATACGTGATTTTTTTTTTTTTAACTGCAACCACAGGGCAGCTGAAGGCAATGGAAAACTGAGGAAGAAGGCAGCAAAAGTAGGAAGAAAAGAGGATATAGAAGGGAAATGAACAAAATGCCAAAACTAAAGTTCACTTCCAAGATACTGCTGCCTAGGTGGTAAAAAGGAGCAGGAAGAGCAAGCCAGTCGCATAAACTCTCGGCTGACATTTATAAAACTGTGAGGAGTACCTTCCAGAGCTAGGACAGAGCCTAACAACATAAGAAATGAGGTGAAGAGTGTCACAATATTTTATATAAGTGGCTTATTACATCTGCAACTTAAAACTGGAACTCCACAGATAAACCTTCTGTAATGAATAATATAGCAAAAGCTATCTGATATTCAGCATTTGCTACTATGTCCTAGACACAGTACCTGGTACTTTTTATCCCCTACTTCATTTGATCTGCTCCAAAAGTCATAGTGATGAATAATAAAAATAGCTCACTACTGAGTTGTTACAAATCACAGTTTAATTGAGCGTAAGGTCACATAGCTATCAAGTAGTGAAACCAAGAACTGAACCCAGGTGTTAGAGCATAACCCGGCTGCACTTACTAAGTGCTTAACCTACTGTTTCATGTTGTCGCTGATATAAGCATCATCCCCACTTCAGAGATGAGAAAAATACAGGGAGATTAACCTCGCAAGGTCTCATAAAAGTACAGGGCTGAGCTGGGATTTGAGCCTGCTTCATCTTCACTATTTTAAACAATATCCCTTCTCTCACCTAAATGTTCCATGTTTACATTTTTTATGAAACAGGATTTTTTTTTTACACTTATCCTTTATTTTTTTTTAAAGATTTTATTTATTTATTTGAGAGAGACAGCCAACGAGAGAGGGAACACAAGCAGGGGGAGTGGGAGAGGCAGAAGCAGGCTCATAGCAGAGGAGCCTGATGTGGGGCTCGATCCCAGAACGCCGGGATCATGCCCTGAGCTGAAGGCAGACGCTTAACGACTGCGCCACCCAGGCGCCCCCAGGATTTTTTTATTTAAGCTCACTCTCCATTTCTTTTTCAAAGGTTCAAATCTACTTTCCAAAGGGAAAAAGAAATTCCATAGTGTGTAAGTGACTAGAAACTAAGCTACACTCTAATGCATAAATTATTCCCTGGGAATTAATAAGGTACTTAAGAAACTTGTATTAACTCTTTCAGGCCACAGGGGTATCATTCAGTGAACTGAATTCGTAATTTACTAAAATGGTACCCGAGAGGTTCAGAAGCACATAACTTCCTCTGAGGGCATGGGGAGAACAAAACTTGTAAAACCATTCAGGAATATAAACTAAATTCAGAACACAATTAAAAATCAAGCTACAGGGAAATACTCTTCTAGTGGATTAGCCCCCGGCTTCAAGAATTTGGCAGAAATGAAACTAAAGGAAAGTTGGAAATATCTAGGTCTTCTGGATAGGAAACCACCTTGGTGAGAGTACTTGGACCCAATGGTTAGGGTGTAGACTTGAATGATTCATCAGAAAGCAGAGAAAAAGTTCCTTTGCTCCTGCTTCATCAAGTACTTTTGGCAGAGACAGTAGGAGCAGTGGCTTTAGGAAAAGTCTCCAGGTTTCCAACTGGTACCACTACCTTCCCATTCTCTCTTCACTAATAGTTCTTTCCAAGAATACTCCTCCTCCTGTCTCATGGTGAGAGCACATCAGTACTCACAGGTCTCCTGCATTCTAAACCTCTCTGTATGTATTGTATACTCAAGACAATATAAACACTACTAATACCAAATGAAATATGCTCTTTATAAAGCTATTGCTCCACATACTAAAAAATATCAGAAGATTTATATCAAGTACTGTCAGTAGTACAAAATTGCTGTAAGAAAAGCAAGAACATTTTAGATTTTTCTGTTCTTTTGAGTGAGGCTTGGATGGCTATGTATTTCCCCCTTAGGACTGCCTTTGCAGTATCACATAGGTTTTGGACCGTTGTGTTTTCATTCTCATTGGTCTCCATAAATTGTTTAATTTGATTTTTGATTTCCTGGTTTATCGAATCATTCCTGAGCAGGATGGTTCTTAGTCTCTAAGTGTTTGAGTTTCTTCCAAATTTTTCCTTGTGGTTGAGTTCCAATTTCAAAGCGTTGTAGTCTGAGAATATGCAGGGAATAATTTCAGTCTTTTGGTATCGGTTGAGACCTGTTTTGTGACCCAGAACATGGTCTCTTCTTCAGAATGTTCCATGGACATTAGAATAGAATGAGTATTCTTTGGTTCTGGAGTGTAATGTTCTATATATATCTATAAGGTCCAACTCGTCAAGTATGGCATTCAAAGCCCTTGTTTCTTTGTCAATTTTCTGCATGGGTGCTCTGTCTATTTCTGATAGTGGAGTGTTGAGGTCCCCTACTATTAACGTATTTTTATCTATATGTCTCTTTATTCTGGTTAAGAATTGGCTTGTGTATCTTGCTGCTCCCCTGGTGGGGGCATATATATTTATAATTGTCATATCCACTTCTTGGATACATCCTTTAAGAATAATATAGTGCCCTTCTGTGCCTCTAACTACAGTCTTTAGTTTAAAACCCAATCTGTCTGATATGAGAATTGCTACCCCATCTTTCTTTTGAGGTCCATTGGCATGAAAGACGGTATTCCATCCCTTTACTGTCAGTCTGAATGCATCTTTGGGTTCGAAATGAGTCTCTTGTAGACAGCAAATGGATGGGTCATGTCTTACTATCCAGTGTAGACAGGTCTGACATAATTCTGATACCTTTGCCTTGGTGCTTGAGAAATTTCTTTGCCCTAGCCGCTTTCAAAACCGTATCCTTGGATCTAATATTCGCGAATTGCACTATGAAGTGACGTGGCGTAGGTTTGTCGTGGTTGAGCTTGGGAGGGGTCCTCTGTGCCTCTTGGACACGAACGTTCATGCTAGATTAGGGAAGTTTTCAGCTACAATTTGTTCAAATATCTCTTCTAGACCTCTGTTTTTCTCCACCCCCTTGGGGATGCCGATGATTCTGACATTGGAACGTTTCATTGAGTCAGTAATCTCCCGTAACCTACATTCTTGAGCATGGATTTTTTTGAGTCCAGATTCTATTTTAGCTTTCTCTTCTACTAACCCATCCTCCAATTCACTGATACGTTCTTCTGCCTCATTCACCCTGGCCGTCAGAGCCTCTAGTTTTGACTGCATTTGGCTCATAGAATTTTTAATTTCTGCCAGATTCGCTCTCATTTCCGCCCTTAGAGATTCTATATTCTCATTAACATTTTTGTTAATACTTTTTTCAAGTCTATACATCATCTTGACCATTGTTACTCTGAATTCCATTTCTGATAATTTGGTTATATCCATATCCATTAGTTCTGTGGCAGAGGCCACAGACTCATTGTCTTTTCTTTGCTGGGGGGGATTTCTCCTTCTCGTCATTCTGATGAGGAGAGGTTGCGGGGTTGTCCAGAGCCCAAATTATTGACCAGGACCCAGGCCGTGCACCCTTGTTTTATAGGGATCTTAGGGATGTGGGCTTCTTGATTTTTCAACCTGCCTTCTGGGGGAGGGGCCTGCCGCGCCAATACTCAGGCAACCCTGTTTGGGTAGGGTCCCCGTGTCCCCTGCGAGGGGGGATGGGGATGGGCACGCTGTGAGCCGGTATTTCCAGGCTTTTGTTCTCTGGC